>NC_081421.1:26702102-26934602 GCF_949786415.1 Peromyscus eremicus | reverse complement strand
TGTTCATCATCAAAGTCAGTCAGGGCAGGAACTCAAATGGCAGGAATCTGGAGGCAGGAGCTGATGCAGAGGCCATGGAGGGTGCTGCTTACTGGCTTGCTCAGTCCGCTTTCTCACAGAACTCAGGACCACCAGCCCAGGGATAGCCCCCCCTCACAGTGGGCTGGGCCCTCCCCATCAATCACCAACTAAGAAAATGCCCTGCAGGCTTGCCCACATTCCTTCCTCTCATGTGACATGAAAGTGTCCAGGACACATGGCAAGAATACAGCCAACCTTACACTAAACAGGAAAAAACTGCAAAACCTGCTAAGGTCAAGAATGAGTCAAGACTGTTAACTCTGTATTTTCACTAAATATAGTGACAGAAGTCTTAGCTAGAGCAATAGGACAAAGGGGAAAAATGATAAAGCAGGAAAGGAAAAGCCAAGCATCCCTATTTATAGATGGTATAATTCTGTACCTAAGAGACCCCAAAGCTCCACCAGGAAACACAGCAAAGCTGCAGGGTACCAAAATCAACACCCGAAAACCATTAGCTTTCTACATACCAATAACAACATATTGAAAAGAAAGTCAGAAAAACAAACCCATTCACAATAACTAACTAAGTAATGGGTGAATGAATAATAAACAAACAAACAAACAAACAAATAACTGCCTGGGAGTAAACCTAACCAGGGAAGTGAATGACCTCTAAAATGAAAGGCATTGAAAAAGCAGAAGAAAAAAATGGAAAAGAGGCTAGAATATAAGACCTCCCCCATGTTCATAGATAGAAATAATATAGTAAAGGTGGCTGTATTGCTAATGATGTACAAAGTTGTTGCAATCTCCATCAACATTCCAACTGCATCCTTCACAAAATTAGAATAAGCAATCCAAAATTATATGGAATCACAAAATAGCCCAGACAGTCGAAGCAGTCCTGAGCAGAAGGAACGATGCTGGAGATATCACACTGTCTCACTTCAAGCTACTCTACAGAGTTGAGGTAATAAAAGCAGTGTGGTACTGGCACAAAAGAGACATGATTGTCAGCAGAATAGGATAAAGGATCCAGAAATTAATCCACAGAACTGCAGCCGCCTGATCCTTAACAAGGTGTCAAAAACAATTAATGCAGAAAAGAGAGCCTCATTAACAAACAGTGCTGGAGAAGGGATTTTCACATGTCAAAATGGATCAAACACCTCAGTGTGAGACACCAAACCCTGAAAACTGTTCAAAGAGAACATGGCAAAATATTTCCTGACATGGTCGTGGGCAAGGACGTTCTGATAAAGATCCCAATAGCACAGAAAATAATAACTGATCAATTAGGTTGTGTGAAATTGAAAAGTTTCTATACAACAAAAGGAAAAAAATTGATTGGAAAAAGCCCCTATGGAATGGGAAAAAATATTTGCTAACTATATATCTGGTAGAGGATTAATAACTAGATCATATAAAGAATTAAAATGTTAAATATCAAGAAGAAAATAAAACAATCCAGTCAACAAATGAGCCAATTAAATGAACAGGCAGTTATCAAAATAGGATGACCAATAAAAATATGAAAAATATTCACCACGCTTAGCCACCAGAGAAACAGAAATTAAAATTGCACAGAGTCCCCATATCACCTCTGTCAGATGGCTGTCAAAAAAGACAGTAAATAAGAGCTAATATTGATGAGCATGTGGGGCAAAAGGACCTTTAGACACTGCTTGGTATGGAGGTAAACTGGTGAAGCCAATATGCAAATTAGCATGCAGATTCCTCAAAAAACTAAAAATCGCAACATCACATGAGCCAGTTATCCCAGTCCAGGGGACATACCCAAAGGGCTCCAAGCCAATATACCACAGAGACGCTCATATTTGTGTATGTCACGGCCCCATTCAAAAGAGCCAAGTTGTAGAATCAGCCTCGATGCTACTCACAGACAGCTGAAGACAGAAATGATAGTATATTACCCAGGTGGATTTTTCTAGAAAGAAGAATGAAATTATAACATTTTCTGGAAAATGTATGCAGTTGGAAGTTATCATATTATGTGAAATAAGCTATATTTTAAAAAAATCATATTTTCTGTCATTTTATGCATTCTAGATTTATATAGATACACAAAATTATTACATGTGCATATATCTTAATTTTAAAATATATGCTATATGACTATATATATACATGTATATGTAGTCAACTAGAGGAAGGGGAAGAGGGAGAAGAAAGGATGATATGGGTTATTGACATGAGCTAAGTGCATGAAATACTTGAAAGCTTATTTTGAAATCAACACTATATACAATAAATAAACATCAATAAAAATAAAATATAAACAATTATCATCACATTTCTGCTCAAAATAATCTAATAAAGTAATTGCATAAATACTGATATAATACAACTTCATATGCAACACATTTTGTAAACAAGATTTGAAATATAAGTTAGTTCCTTTTCAAAAAGTCATTTTTTTTCCAGATGTGGTGGTGCACACCTTTAATCTCTGAGTTTGAGGCCAGTCTGGTCTACAAAGCAAGTTCCAGGACAGCCATGGCTACACAGAGAAACCCTGTCTTGAAAAAACTACAAAACAACAAAAAAACCTCACATCATTCTGTGTGTGAGTATGTGTGTGTGTTTGTATGTGTAAGCGTGGACATCTGCAGGCCGCGGTTCCCATAGGGAAGTTAGGAACAGACTATGTGTGAGTGTGGACATCTGCATGCCTCGGTTCCCATAGAGAAGTTAGGGAACAGCCTATGTGTGAGTGTGGACATCTGCATGCTGCAGTTCCCATAGGGAAGTTAGGGAACAGCCTATGTGTGAGCGTGGACATCTGCATGCCGCGGTTCCCATAGGGAAGTTAGGGAACAGCCTATGTGTGAGCGTGGACATCTGCATGCCTCGGTTCCCATAGGGAAGTTAGGGAACAGCCTATGTGTGAGCGTGGACATCTGCATGCCGCGGTTCCCTTAGGGAAGTTAAGGACACCTTGGTGTGTGTACTTGCCCGTAGCCTGGCTGAGGCAGTGTCTTGCTGTTCACGGCTGTGTAACAAGCTGTCTAGTCTTGAACTCCGGGAGCTTCTCCTGTCTCTGCCTCCCGTCTCTTCCGGGATTCCCAGGGTTGTGACCTGTAGATGTGCGTCCCTGAGGCAAGCTTTTTATGTGAGTCGTGGGACTGAAACTCAGTCCCTCACGTGACGCACCTTCCCCACTGAACCACCTCTCGAGCCCAAACTTTGGTTTCTTAAAAAATCTTTTTGCAAGTTGAGAAAACACGCAGACCCCTCTAAAGGAAAGAAACCACTGCAAGCTCACAGTGTTCACTTGAATTATCTTTATCAAATCAGTACTTAAACAACAACCACCATAAAGCTTACAATTGTGGTACTGTTTTGACTCTTGTTTAGTTAGGACACAGTTCACTATGCTGCTGGGGCTGGCCGTTTCCAACTCAGCAACAAGCATAGGTTGCTCTTCACCTAGAAATCTGTCTGCCTCAGCTTCCTGAGTGCTAGGAAGCTTCCTGGGCCACCGTGCCATTTCTGCATATCACTCTTAATAATTATAAAACCGGCCGGCGGTGGTGGCCCACACCTTTAATCCCAGCACTCGGGAGGCAGAGCCAGGTGGATCTCTGTGAGTTCAAGGCCAGCCCGGGCTACCAAGTGAGTTCTAGGAGAGGCACAAAGCTACACAGAGAAACCCTGTCTTGAAAAACAAAAACAAAAACAAAAAAATAATAATAATTATAAAACCGAAATACATCTGAAATGGTAATCGATAAAATGATACCTTATGGTGTGGGCTGCAACGTGCCTGTGGCCAGCGGGGGACTTGGTGGAAAGTGACTCCAAGCCCGGGAGTCCAGCAAGTCTCAGCTCTCCCTGCAAAGGCTTCCTCCAAAGGAATAGAGCACTCCAAAGAAGGCGCCTTTCTGGCTAGGTCCTAGAGGAGCATCCGGTTGTGATGTGGTCAGTAGGTGACAAGGGATGTGAGAGGAGATGCTGAGTGAGGAAGACGACTTGAAATCAAGAATTCTAGACCTGAGTCAGAAAGGGCTCCAGGAGCCTGAGAAACTAGCCTCCTGGGACAGTGCTTTTGGAGAAGTGTTCTCTTTGGCTTTTCTGCCACACCCTTGCGTTAGTGAGTCTTTAATCTCCACAGTGAACTGATAGGTGAGCACCATCTTTAGTCATGGGTTAGGAAGGGAACTTAAGACGGTAAGGAAAGGCCTAACTTTTCCCCAACGTCACAAACCCTGGCCAGCAAGAAAGCCTGGGTTTGAATCTAGCCTTGCCTGGCTCTTATTCACATGCAAGGCCTGGTCTGTGGATTTGTTTGCTTTTGCTTTTTAAATGGCAGCCAGGAAATGTTATGAGGAAGGCTGCCTTTCTTCCCATACCATGTCAGCCACTCAGGGTACGGTACCAATCAAGACTGCCTGCATCTTCCTGGAAAATGTGGGGAGGAAGGAGGAGAATTGGGAGGTAGTTTGGGGTAGAAGGTCAATTAGTCATGCTTAAAGAGAATGAATTTAAGAAGGCTCCCTGAGACTTTGCTCTTAAACATTTCAACTCCAAATACCTTCTAAACAACTCCAAATACCTTCTAAGTTTGCTTTCTGTGCTGACCCTAGCACATAATAGTATTGTTTTTGTTTTTTTAATTTGTGTGTGTGTGTGTGTGTGTTCCTGCATGAGTTTATGTGCAATGTGTGTGTGTGTGTGTGTGTGTGTGTGTGTGTGTGTGTATGTGTGTGTCTGTGCAGGAGTTTGAAGAGGCTACAGAGGAGTCAGATCCCCTGGAACTGGAATTACAGGTGGTTGTGAGCCACCACTTGGGAACTGGAAGTCAGGTCCTCTGCAAGAGCAGTCAGAGCTCTTAAGCTCTGGGCCATCTCTCCAGCCTGGTAGTGGTTTGGCAGCAGAATGCAGTTGGTTCCCATTTAGTCGGATGCCAAGTTAAAACAAGCATGGTCAAGAAATGAGAGCAGAGAAAGATACATGACAGCAACAGCAAGCAGGGAGAGGATGAAAGTGCTTCCAAAGTGATGCACTCCTCCAGGATGCTCCTCCAGGATGCTCCTCCAGGATTCTCCTCCAGAACACTCCTCCAAGACGCTCCTCACAGGACGCTCCTCCAGGACACTCCTCCAGGATTCTCCTCCAGAACACTCCTCCAGGACGCTCCTCCAGGACGCTCCTCCAGGATTCTCCTCCAGAACGCTCCTCCAGGACGCTCCTCACAGGACGCTCCTCACAGGGCGCTCCTCCAGGATTCTCCTCCAGGATGCTCCTCCAGGACGCTCCTCACAGGACGCTCCTCCAGGATTCTCCTCCAGAACACTCCTCCAGGACGCTCCTCACAGGACGCTCCTCCAGGACACTCCTCCAGGATTCTCCTCCAGAACACTCCTCCAGGACGCTCCTCCAGGACGCTCCTCCAGGATTCTCCTCCAGAACGCTCCTCCAGGATGCTCCTCACAGGACGCTCCTCCAGGACGCTCCTCCAGGATTCTCCTCCAGGATGCTCCTCCATGATGCTCCTCACAGGACGCTCCTCCAGAATTCTCCTCCAGGATGCTCCTCCAGAACGTTCCTCCAGGATGCTCCTCCAGGACGCTCCTCCAGGATGCTCCTCCAGGACGCTCCTCACAGGACGCTCCTCCAGAATGCGTGGGGCTTTTGTTTGCAGAGCCTGCACCTACTCATGTGGGAAAGCGCTTCAGGGCTGCTCACACTGCTCAGAAGTCACCTTGAGGAAAGCTCAGTTTAAGGTCATAGTTCAAGAAGGAAAGATGGCGGCACGACTAACTAACTCAAGGTCGTGGAGCCTGGTTTGCAAGATCCGGACTGTGGATAGAACTCTGGGGTGTGCCAGCTTGTGTCATAAACACAGTGGCCAGGCTGACCCTGAGTGTGCTTGGCTCTCTCTAGACGTTTTAGTTGAATAAAGGGAAAGGCCACATTGAAGGTGTATTAGTATAGACATTTGTCCCTGGCAATGCCTGAGAGTCATTCAGTGGCCAACAATTTGACTCAGGGTTATTTATGTATTTATTTTTTAGGAGAGGAATGGTTGAAACAGGGTCTCATGTAGCCTAGGCTGGCCTTGAATCCACTGTGCAGCAACTCACCTTCACCTTCACCCCCAAGCCCTGAGATCACAGGCACATAGCACCACTCCTGGTTTGTGCCGTCATGATCTACTCCTCTTTCTGTTGACAACACAGCTGGGGAGAAGTAAGTGTAGAGAGCAAAACATACAACCCAGGTTCAAACTGGAAACAACCACTCTCCAAAATTTTCACGTCCTTAAAATCATTCTGCTTCCTCTTCCGAAAAGTTCCCTGAGCCCTGGGGGGAAAGGTTTGATGGAGACATTCCATTTTGTGTTCCAAGGTCTCTCACACTGTATATTGTGCAGTTGTGAGTCTCTATTTGTTCCCATCAACTGTAGGAGGAGCTTCTCTGATGGCAGTGGGGTAAGACACTGATCTATGGGTGCAGCAGAATGTCCTTAGGGGTCATTGCGTTACCACAGTTCTTTAACAGAAGAGTAGAACTGGATTTTCCCCTAGGTCCATAGCCTATCTACTTCTGGGTCCCTGAGCAGTGTTAAAAAAGAGAGAGGGAGGGAGGGAAGAAGAGGGAGAGAGAGAGAGAGAGAGAGAGAGAGAGAGAGAGAGAGAGGAGGGAAGAGAGAGAGGGGGAGAAAGGGAAAAGAAAAAAGGGAAAGGGGGCAGGAGAAGCACATACACATGCAGAGACACATGCTCACACAGAAAACCCATAAAAACACAAAATCAGAAACCATAATATATAAACAAAAGACCAGTAATGTTAAAAAAAAAGCCTACATAAAGATGTATGAGATAAACCAAGCATGGTGGTGCATTCCTTTAACCCCATTGCTCAGGAGGCAGAGGCAGGTGGATCTCTGTGAGTTTGAGGTCAGCCTGGTCTACATAGTGAGTTCCAGGACAGCCAGAGCTATGCAAAGAAATCCTGTATGGAAAACAAAAACAAAAAACAAAACAAACAAACAAAGATTTATGGGATAAAAAAAAAAAACCCTCCCCAAATACTATTGAATTTGTTTTGAGTTGACTGTCAACTGCTGTGTAAGGGCCTGCCCTTGAGGCTTGTATACCCAGTGAGACTCTGCTGGAGAGACTAATTTTTCAGTTGTCAATTGGAGACAGCCTCTTCGGTGGGGATGGGAGATCATGTTCACTTCCTCCTTTTAGTACTGGACCTGATTTGGCTTGTACCTGTTCATTCCTGTTGTGTCTGGAAGGAATTGTTTCCTTGGTGTCTTCTATCCCCACTGGCTTTTATAATCCGATTAGCCTGTTTTCTAAGGAGAGAGAAAGAAAGAAGGCTTGGAGTTGGATGGGTGGGATGGGGAGGTAGGGAGGATCTGGGAGGAAATGAGGGAGGGGAACCATGATCAGAATATAGTGTATGACAAAAAAAAAAAAACAAAACTGCCAGTGGCCATGTCAGAGGAGCAGCAGGTGGCAATTGAAGTTCAAGGTGTCAGCCCACCAGGAGGAAACTCTCAGATGGGTCAATCTCGGACAGAGAAGGCCCTGAGAACACAGACACTGGAATGTCTTTTGCTTCTGCTGTGCCTTCACATGTTTGCTGCTGCCATCTTCCTCTGGTATCTGGCATGGTGTGAGTGGGTGTGAGGATATCCCTGCTGCCTGCAGTGTAGTGTGTTTATCTCATGGAAACACCTCATCCTATTGAACATTTTTACCTGTGGATTATTATGAAGATGATGTCTTCCTAAGCTGTACTGTCTAAATGATAATAATAATGTTAGTTTAAGTAGAGTTTTGATGATTAAAAATAAAAACAAGGAAGTGTCACAGTGCTACAACACGTGAGTTTCTATTGAGGAGCTGTGTAGACTGTGGCTTAGGTTAATGATTAAGAAAAAACAATTGAGTCCCAACATTAAGGGAGATGTGTTCATAGGTTGTGGAGTGCATCACAGCTGAAACAAAGCTTTGAAAAAAACAAAGAACAAAGAACAAGAACAAAGCAGTGGAATAATAATTAGCTGATGTGCTTTTCTTGCTAGAATTGGTTGATGACCAAAGGTGATGATTAATTCCTCATACCATTTCTGCCCTCAGTCTCCTGATATAAAAAACTATTGATGAGTGAGTATGTACCCTAAAGATTTAAAGTAGAGCTGACTGATTCTTTTTCATATATAAAAGTTTAGATTTGTGATTCCTTTAGGATTACCTTTCAAGATAAGTAATAAAGCAATTGGCCCTTTCTTTGTAACTGCAAAATGCAGCCTGCCAGTAAAAGATCTGACTGAGAAGAGTACCTTGCTTGTCCACATGGTTAATCTATAACAAGTTGCTAGGGTATGAATATAGGTGGGTTCTTGGGATAATTTGTTTTTCACCTGTAATACACAGAACGTTTAATCACGTAAGGGACATGGAAAGCATGCTGTTTTTTACTGTTTGTTTTGTATTCATTGTAATCATTCACTTGAAAAATAGAATGAAACTACATTGTAATTTTTATATTGCCTGAAAGATTTTGCTGGGGTATATAAGCTGTCAGGGAAAGAACAGAGACAGAGTTAAAATGGGCTAGAAGGAAAACTTCAAGAATGAGAGAGTTAAAATGAGTTAAAAGGGGAATATCAGGAATGAGAGAAGGAAATCACCATGAAAATAAAGAATAAAGAATGCAAAAGAAGAATAAAGAAAAGGTCTGAAGGAAACCATCAAGAGAGTGTGTGAGTGCCTTTTTCCCTAAACCCCTCAGATAGAAAAGTCTAGTAAGCTCCGACTCTGGATTCCCTTTGAGCCCTGTGCTGCTGGAGGCTGGTCCCCCAGGCAGCAATAAAAAATCTAATTTCAATTTTTATAAAAAGAAAAAAGAGACTTATTATGCCCACAGAAAAGGTTTGTTATAAATTATGTAAAGGAACTAAATAGAGACCATAGATTGTCACCCTTGACTTTCTTAGAAATCTTTCTTGGGTAATTAGATAAAGCCAAGTCTGACTAAAATAGCCCCTTCAGATTCAGTTTCATGGGACCAGAGTTGGCTAGCTGGAGTGTTAGGGACTTACTGAAAGAGTTAAGAGGTAAGGATAGGAACAACATATTTGGGACTTGTCATCTAGAGAGAGTCTGGGATGGACACTATTACAGGAACTTCAGGCACCTGGGAAACCAGGGTGGTGGCAGAGTAATGTGTGGCATAGGGAAATCTGGGTGTCAACTATGGGGAACTTGTAAGTACCACAGGTGGAATCAATGCCTGACTCCCCTAGACTCCTAAACAGGGAGGCCAGCCCACCCTCTCACCACAAGCACAAGGCTGAACAGGGGGCCAGAATGCCTGGAAACGTTTTTTTAGGAGACTAAGGGAGAACAGAATCATCCTGCCCATCACTGTTGCTAGTTCATTTTAAGGAGAAAGACCCGGAAGGGTTAAATCATCAACATCAGAAGGGAAGAAAACAAGCTCAGTGTGAAATGCTTTGATGGAACTCCTGCATAATCTCCCCTAATTTGGATGGCACTAAGAACCAGCTTTTATTATCTGATTGGGACTTCTTTTTTTAAAAACGTGTTAGTTCACTTGTCTTATTTTAATCTCAACACAGTATGAGAAAAATACACTATTTAATAATTTAAAAAAATAGGGCCCAGGAGATGGCTCAGCTGGTAAGAAGCATTTACTTTGAAAGCTAGGTGACCTGAGTTGGCTCTCCAGACCTCCACATGTGTGCTATGGCTCTCTACAGCCTTCTCACTCCACCCGTTTACACTAATAATACATGTTGTTGTTGCTGTTAATTTCAAAAATAGGGCTTGGAGAGATCTCAGTGGTTAAGCGTGTGTGCTGCTTTTCCAGAGGACCTGAGTTCAGTTTCCAGGACCCATATTAGGTGGCTCACAGCCACCTGTGATTTCAGCTTCAGGGACTCCAACACCTTCTCTGGTCTCCAAGGACACCCATACACACACACACACACATAAATAAAAATGAACCTTAAAAAAGAAACAATTAAAAACAAATATCTTTCCTTCACTAAAAAGGCAGTTTGAATATAAAATGAGATATAACAAAGTGTTTTTCCTCCTGCAGATGCATAAGAAATTTTGCTTTGTTATTTATAGATTTCATAACCTGTGGTTCCTGTTCAGAAAGAAAGCAGCAAGGCGCCAGGGGAATTGCTCACATGGAAAGTGCACTTATTACATTAACTCAATTAGATCAGACTTAGAATCTGCCCTCCAAGTGGAGGAGGCTGAATAATAGCAGAGAAAATCACTGTTATTTGAGATCCTGGCAGCTTCCTCGTGCTCAAGATGACTCACAGGAAAATGAACAGCCCAAACCTCACAGGCTTGAAAGGAAAAAACCCCTATCAGTCATCAATGGTGGTGATGTAACGAGATTGCTAGTTGCCATAGAGAGCTTTGTGATTTTAGGATAGTTACAACAAGGACAACAGGCAGAAAAATGACTTGTTTTTGGAGTCAATTAGTAAGAACTTTAAATACATTGAAATGCAGTGGTTTCTAATCAAATTTTCTATTTAATTTGTGAAGAAATTGCAAATCAATACATGAATGCCAGTCTTTTGTTTTCATTAAGGAAGTGTAAAAGAAAGTCAGGGGCCTCGTTTTTCTTGAACATACATCATTTGTATACCTATATTTATATTACCAGTGGCAAATGAGAAGTCAGTTCAGGAGTCCTGAGAAGGACCCATCCTTTGTATTAATGTGTACATTTATACACATATGTGTTACATTTGTAGCCTTAGATACATGTGTGTGCATTTTTCTCATCCTAGCCTCTTCTGAATATATTATGAGAACAAATTGTCCTACGGAGTCTTGGCTGTAGGCTAATGGCATGGAACTGTAACAGTCCTGATTCTATTCAAGTTTTGACACCTTACCCTTAAGAATGTTCTGAAGGACTAGATGTACAAACAGAATATTCAGAAATGGCTATGTCAGAAATAAATGGGCACAGTCAAACCATCCTACTGATGGTCCCTGACTCTCTCTTACAGCTTCTGTAATGAGAACAAGAGAGCAACATTCATGTATTGATTTTGCAATTTCTTCACAAATTAAATCGTTTCTCCATCTTTCACTCTGGCAGCTCTGAAGTTTCTGCAAGCCTGGCATCCAAATTAACCTCTGACAGAGATGAATACAGACCAGTTCTGATGCTCTGTTCAGGACAAGAAGGAAGTGACACCTTTACCCAGCATTTAATATCTATTCTAAAGTATGCTGATTTGAGGCTTAGATGGCTCAGTAGTTAAGGGTGCTTGCTGCTCTTGCTAAGGGCTAGCATCTGGTTCCAGCACCCAGGTGGGTGGCTCACAGTTGCCTAAAACTTCTGCTCCGAGGGATCCAATGCCCTCTTCTGGCCTCTGCGGGTATCTGCACAAACCCATAGACATACACATAAAAATAACATATTTTAAAATAAAATAAAATAAAACTTGACAATTATAATGATTGCTGTGGATTAATCTATATCCTCCCCAAATGGTATATTGAAGTCCTAGCCTGGGTACCTGTGACTGTAACTTTATTTGGAGTGAATCATTGTAATTAGTTTAAATATGGTTACACAGGGACTGAGTAGATTCTCAATCCATTGTGACTGTGTTATTATAAACAGAAGAGGCATGGATACAGGGAAGAGGGAAAGACTCTGGCATTGTGCACAAATCATAGGCACCAGGGCTTCCAGAAGCAACCAAGCTCCACGAGAGCATGGTCCTGCTAGCACCTTGATTTCAAATCTCTGCTCTCCACAACTCCAAGACAACAAATTTCTTCTGCTTTACGTCACTTGTTTGTGATGCCTTGTTATGGCAATTCCAGGAGATAAATGCAGTGATTATAACCATAAGAACCCCAACAACAGTCCCAACTCTGAGTGCTTAGGTGTGCTAGTAACAATTCCAAGTGCTCTGCGTGTGTTAACTCGTTTCATGTCCTCATTCTATGGATAGACAGCAAGCAGAGGAAGCTGAAGGAAGCCTAGGTGCGGGGTGGAAGCTGGCGTCTAGTGAAAGGAGCTATCCAAGTCCTCCCAGAGCCAGTCTCCTGAAGTGGACGGCACACAAGTGATGTGACGCACACACACTACCCGCAGTGTTTCTTGGGTCTCTATTTCCTTAAGGTGAGCGCAATCAGATGACCACAGAGCTAACTCCCCACCCCAAGCACAAAGCCATCGATGGAAACATATGATTTGAGTAATCAAATAGTGAGTGGTGGGTTTCTAGGGGGCTGAGAAAGGTCCTAAATTCAGGGTCAGACATTTCCACAGTCTCTGACCTTCCACCTGGACCCCTGAGCCCAGAAGTGACCCTTGTCATCTGTTCCTAGGTACTGAGGAGGAAGCAGGACAGTGCTGGTGACGCTACACAGCAAGGTTAGGTGGCTCCTGGTCCTTCATTGCATCTGGTCCTCACTCAGAGACTTTATCTTTGCTGTATTTTATCTGTACAAAATCATGGTATGGTGGTTTGAAAAAAACTGGCCATTGAAGGAAGCAGTACTATTAGGAGGTGTGGCTTTGTTAGAGTGGGTGTGGCCTTGTTGGAGGAAGTGTGTCACTGTGGGGGTGGGCTTTGAGGCTTCCTGTCCTCAGACACCACCCAGTGTGACAGTCAGTTGACATCCTGTTGCCTGTGAGATGTAGGACTCTCAGCTCCAGCAGCATGTCTGTCTGCACACTGCCATATCCCCATCATGATGTTAATGGACTGAACCTCTGAAACTGTAAGCTGCCACCCCACTTAGACATTTTCTTTGTAAGAGTTGCTGTGGTCATGTTTATTTCATAGCAATAGACTCTCAAACTAAGACACATGGGTTTCATTATAGAATTTTCATACGTGTGCACTGTGGTTGGATCACGTGCACCCCTCCATCTCCTTTGCCACTCTTGTTGCCCCCATCTCTCAAATAATCCTCTTTCCGTGTTCATGTCTAACTATTGTCAATGTAGAAACTGCAGCTCTCACCCTAAAGGGAACAGGAGACAGTTCATTCTGGAGCCATTCTGAGTGACACAGATTTAGGTCACCCCAAATTCCATGTTCCAACGTGGAAGCAGTTTTACGGTTTTTTTTTTAAATAGTTTTACAAAACAAAGAAAGCCACAAACCAAGACAACTTTAAAATACTGTGGTGGGTATACCAGAGAAGCAGATACACTGAGATTGGGAAGCTGTTGTATAGGCCTAAAATGTTATATGATGACACTCTTAGCTCTTGAATTGGTGGAAGCTAGTGTTCTGCTAAGTTAATAGCTTCTAAGAGGTTTTCATTTGTTATCACGAGGTGTTAGTTACAAAGTGGGGTAAGGTATGGCTATTCAAGAAGGCTAAAACTAGCCCAGGATAAAGTAATTAACCTCTGGACCTACAAAATTCCAGTCTCCCCAGGAGTGAAATTCCAGTCGGTCTGTCAGTCTCTGCAGACACAGACTCTTTCCAGGAACTTTTGTTTACACTATGCTTTAATAGATTCTAAATATAAGAGAAAATATTTGACATTTATCTTTCTAGGACTAGCTTATTTTGTTTAATATGATGTTCTCTAGTTCCATCCATTTTTCTACAAATGATATAATTTGGTTAAATGTATGGTGATATTTTATTTGTACTGAAATGTGATTTTATTCATATGTTAATAAATAAAGTTGCCTGGGGGTTAATAGCAAGCCATAGCAGAAGTCTGGCAGTGGTAGCATATGCCTTTAATCCTGATCACATGACAGGCAGAACTAGGTGGATCTCTGTGTGTTCAAGAATACAGCCATCATGGAGACACACGCCTTTAATCTCAATACCAACCATAGAAGACCTGGAGGTCTGTATAGATGGGCAATGACGAGGAGGTCATGTGGTTGGGTTTACAACCAATGAGAAGGCAGAATAGAAAGTCAATAAAAAGGACAAACACACAAGAAGTAGGTCTCTGGCTGAGGAGGACAACAGTGGCAGTGAAGGGTAAGAATTTTAGCTCTTAATTATTGCTCTGACCTCTTGGGCTTTTTAACTCTGCAATGGGCTCTGTGTTCCTTATTTAAAAAGATGGTTACATCTACATTAATGTCCCATTTAAGCCCAAAGAAACTTCAGGAAGTTTCCTGATGCTCTACTTGATGTCACCTTGGCCTTGGATTTTCTGGCCTTGTTGTTGTTGTTGTTAATGTATTTCACTTCAGTCTGCAGTTAGAGAATTGTATTTTTGTTGTTGTTGTTGCTGTTCTTGTTCACTAAGGAAAAACTTGATTTTTCAGAAGAAGCATGTTTTTCTCCCTTTTCTGTTGCTGTGATAAAACACAACATGACCAAGGCGATTTATGTAAGGATTTGCTTGGATTTGCAGTTCCAGAGGGTTAGAGTCCAGGGTGGCAGAGTGAAGGCATGGCTGCTGCAGGCAGCTGAGAGCTCACATCTTGACCCACAGCAGGAAGCAGGAAGCAAACAGAAATGTCAAGAGTCTTTAAACTATGGAAGCCCAGCCCTAGTTCTACACTTCCTCCAGCAAGGCCATGCCTCCTAAACCTTCCCAAACCGGAGGACAAGTGTCTAAACACCTGAGCCTATGGAGGGCATGCTCATGCAAACTACCACAGACCCTAAAGGCAAACACTGTCTCCTTTAATTGCATACTATTTATGCATCTACCCTTTTCAATAGGAAATGATTTTTCTTTGTATTTACTTGTGTGTGTGTGTGTGTGTGTGTGTGTGTGTGTGTGCATGTATACTCATGCATGTGCAATTTGCAGAACTCAGTTCCCTACTTCCACCACGTGGGTTCTAGGGACTGAACTTCAGCAAGCACTTTTACCCACCCAGTCATCTTGTTGCCCAGAGATTATTTTAAACAAACACTTGTGCCCCTCCCTTTGACTATGAGACTATTCAAACAATGGACCCTAAAGAATTAAAATTTCCCTAGGAATCACTATGCTACAGGAAAGGAAATTCTGGAGGGAAAGGTTCCAGCCAGAGAAGCTTGCCTTCTAGGATGAGATCCATATAGTTCTGACTACTGTGAAGACAAGATCACACTTTGACCAGGACTTCTTAGCTGTAAATACCTCTCGCCTTCTGTTTAAACCCATATCTGTCTTTCAGGACCCTTTAGAGAGATTTTGAGGTCACTGGATCTCTTTATTTGCCCACACTGAATAAATTCCTTTCTCTGCTTTTTACTGTCATGTCTCTTTAATTGTGGATCGGTAGCCAAGTGTAGCTTTTACCCTAAAATCTCCAGTAATACTCGGAGGCAGTAAATTCTGTTGTTTTCTTGAGCTTCTTTCTCAGTCAGCACAGTAATGCTCTTGCAGGGCCAACACTTCCTAAGCAGAGCTCTTAATTCTCTTAACATCCCAGATCAGCACTCTATTCTCTTTCCTTCCATGATGCTCATTTATTGTGGCTTTTTCCTCCCGAAGTGCCTTCTCTTTATCCCCGAGGGAAATACCTGGTGGATTAGTGCCTTCCTTTGCTCTTGCTCCCCTTTCTTCCAGTTGACATCTTTTTGTAGTGGGTAGCCATTCCAGCTTTGTTCTGGAAGTTCCAACCCCCATTGAGACTTCGGCAACTGTCACGCCTACAAGGCGGGGCCAAGGGAGGCGCCTGGGGACCCGAGATCCGGATCGGCGAACGCTCTCTTGGTTCCAGGACGCTGGATGGTGGAGGTAGACAGAGGAGAGCTCCAGAGAACACCGCTGGACTGTGATACACCTTCCCCAGACCCCGCGACCTACCTATCCCTTAATTTGTAAGTTACGCCATTGAATAAATCTCCTTTTAACTACGTGGAGTGGCCTAAATAATTTCACCAATATCTGGCGCTCACGTGGGGCAAATCCCAAAAGCCTGGGTGGCTCCTGCCCTCAGCCTCCTCCCCGGCTAGCAGGTACCTAAACCCGCCCGCAAAGTTCCATATAACCAGGGAACACCCACACGGTTCCATTCCCGAAAAGGGAGCAGCTAGTCCTGTCTCAGCTCCCTAGCTTAGCCCCGAGACCAGCGAAAGAGGCACTCCCCAGCTTCCTCCGTGCCGGCGCCAGCTCCGGCTCCCGCCATCTTGACTCCAGCGAGCTGCAGTCAGCCAAGATCACCAGCAGGCCCTGCTTTGGAGCTGTACCATCGCCACCTGCTGGCTGAAAAGTGCTACTACACCCCCCAAAACCACGAAAGGTAAGTAAAAGTACCTGATAATTTTACACCTTAAAATTGACTGACAAATTTTGAGTAATTCTGGTAATATGGCTGACAACATTACCTCACAAGAATTTGAAAACCTTTTTGCCTGTATGATGAATGACATCTTCCTGGAAATATATGACCTTCCTAAGGCATATCTGGCCTGTACCATTTTGGCATTCATCGTAATAATTCACACAGTGTTCAAACACTGGTTTAAAAACAAGAACAAAGATGAGTTATTATTGGGACTGATACAGGCTTTAAGCGAGAGCAATGACGGCTTACAGAAAAAGATTCTCTCTCTGGAATCTGCTAACCAGGATTTACAGGCTTTCAAAAATAACAATGAAGGCTTACAGAAAAAGATTCTATCTCTGGAATCTGCTTTAATGGATAGCAATGAGACCTTAGAGAAAAAGATTCTCTCTCTGGAATCTGCTAACCAGGATTTACAGGCTTTCAAAGCTAACAATGATGGCTTACAGAAAAAGATTCTATCTCTGGAATCTGCTTTAATGGATAGCAATGAGACCATAGAGAAAAATATTCTCTCTCTGGAATCTGCTAACCAGGATTTACAGGCTTTCAAAAATAACAATGAAGGCTTACAGAAAAAGATTCTATCTCTGGAATCTGCTTTAATGGATAGCAATGAGACCTTAGAGAAAAAGATTCTCTCTCTGGAAGCTGCTAACCAGGATTTACAGGCTTTCAAAGCTAACAATGACGGCTTACAGAAAAAGATTCTATCTCTGGAATCTGCTTTAATGGATAGCAATGAGACCTTAGAGAAAAAGATTCTTTCTCTGGAATCTGCTAATCAGGATTTACAGGCTTTCAAAACTAACAATGATGGCTTACAGAAAAAGATTCTATCTCTGGAATCTGCTTTAATGGATAGCAATGAGACCTTAGAGAAAAAGATTCTTTCTCTGGAATCTGCTAATCAGGATTTACAAAACAGGCTTGTACCAAAAATTGATCTTATTGATAATAAATGTGAATATTTAATGGATAGAACACTAACTCTCCAGACACTATATAAGGAAGAAAGATTATCATTAATTGATAAGATAAGGTCCATGGAATCATGTGTTTCTGAGGAACATAAAAACTTCTATGATTCCATGAGAAATCTGGAGTCCCTTGCCAGAGAGGAGGTTCACTCCCTAGAACAGACCCTAGGTGCTCGTTTGCAGGCCTTAGAAGAAACTCTCAGTAAACATGACAAGGGACCTAATAAGCAGAAGGGCAAGACCATAGAGGTTGTAACATCTCCAAATGGCTCTCACACAATGGCTTATCCTGTTATCATCCAGGAGAAGCCAGCGGATGACACACACCCCGAGCCATATAATACATATACATTACAACCAATTTCAACAAGGGACTTTAAAAATATAAAGGAAGCAGTAGTTACGTATGGGATACACTCCACATACGTAAAACAATTGTTAAATTCATGGTCTACCTCACATAGAATCATCCCAGATGACTGGCATCAGTTGATTTCAGCTGTTCTAGAATATAGTCAGCAGCTACAGTGGAAAAGCTGGTTGAGAGAAGAGGCAAAAAATTTAGAACAACAAGGTAAACTCAGAGGTTTTGTGATCTCCCAAGATCAAATACTTGGTGAGGGATGTTTTGCTGACAGGAATGTACAAGCCATTTATGATGAACATACAATATCCCTATGCCGTACAGCAGCTCTAAATGCTTGGGAAAAAATTCCAGAACCTGGAAAACCAACTGAGGTATACACAAAGATATTTCAGGGACCGCATGAACCCTTCACTGATTTTTTACAAAGACTGAACACAGCTATAACAAGAGCTGTATCAGATAAAGAATTAAGAAAAGTATTAACTGAGTCCTTGGCATTCGACAATGCTAATGCAGAATGCAGAAGAATACTTACACCATTAAAGATCAGATCAGCTCCTTTGGAAGAATGGATTCAGTATACTAATGGTGTTGAGTCTCGTAACTACAGTAATGAGGCTTGGATAGGAGAGACAAATCCCAGAGGTGAAAGAAGGCCCCGTGTTACCAAATGTTTTAAATGTGGTACACCAGGTCATATAAGTAAAAACTGTACATGGGGTACTCCTAGGAATAATACTCCTTTTAGGAATAGCCTAAACAGGAGACCCCAACCACCTCCCGGATTATGTAGAAGGTGTGGCAAAGGCCGACATTGGACCAGTGAGTGCAGATCAAAAATAGATATACGAGGTAACCCTTTACTGGCGGGAAACGCCTCAGGGGGCCTCTTGCAGGCCCCCAAATCAAATGTAGTACGAACATTCCCAGCCACTGTGGAAGAAATTCCTCTCCAGAACAACTGAATAAACCACTGCCTAATGTAAAAACCGATACTGCAATGGATGATAAAACAGCTCTGATGGATGGATCACAGTTTACAAAGAACACTATAAAACAAATATTTTGGCAGACTTCCATAAATGGTCAAAGACCAAAACTTAGAATTCGAATTAATGGCCTGGTTATGGAGGGACTGGTAGACACAGGTGCAGATGTGACTATAATTACACCAAAATCATGGCATCCGAATTGGCCTCTTCAAGAGGTAGATGTCCAACTTTTAGGGATTGGCACCCTATCTCAGATAAAACAGAGTTCGAGATGGGTTGAATGCATAGGGCCAGAAGGACAGAGAGGAAGACTGAAGCCATATGTAGCAAATGTAGCAGTAAATCTTTGGGGCCGAGATCTGTTACAACAGTGGAATACCCAGATTAAAATTCCTACACTTTCAGAAAAAGAATACAGACCAATGCATGTTTCTAGGAATAATATCATCGCATGCTATAAAAATCAGGCACCAACCATTCAGGCTGTTCACAAACAGAGCACAACTGCTGTTGAACTCTCAGAAGTACCAACTGCCTTACCTTTAAAATGGCTAACTAATAAACCTGTCTGGGTTGGACAATGGCCTTTGACAAAAGAGAAGCTACAAGCTTTAGAACAGCTGGTTCAAGAGCAGTTAAATGCTCAACACATTGAAGAATCTACCAGCCCTTGGAATTCTCCTGTATTTGTTATTAAAAAAAAGTCTGGTAATTGGAGAATGCTGACAGATCTGAGAGCTATTAATAAAGTAATTCAGCCAATGGGCTCCCTACAGACTGGGATGCCCTTGCCCTCTCTGCTACCTAAAGAATGGCCTATAATAGTTATTGACTTAAAAGACTGTTTCTTTACCATACCCTTACAAGAAAATGATAGAGAAAAATTTGCCTTCACAGTACCTAATTATAACAATTCTCAGCCAGTCAAGAGATATCAATGGAAGGTCCTCCCACAGGGAATGTTAAACAGCCCTACTTTGTGCCAATACTTTGTGCAGAAACCATTGGAGATAATTCGTGTAAAGTTTCCACAATCCATAATTTATCACTATATGGATGATATCCTATTAGCTGATCCAAAGTTAGATACATTAGAAAGCATGTTTGAAGAAGTAAAAAAAGTTTTGCCTCACTGGGGACTGCAACTTGCTCCTGAAAAAATACAAAGAGGAGATTCTATTAACTACTTAGGATATAAGATAGAGCTACAAAAAATTAGACCCCAAAAGGTACAGCTAAGGAGAGATCGATTGAAGACTCTTAATGATTTTCAAAAGTTATTAGGAAGCATTTCCAACTTATTGGGTATCATGGGAATACCCAAAGATGGACTACGAAATTTGGCTAATACTCTAGAAGGGGACAAAGAATTAAATAGTCCAAGAGAATTATCAGCCGAAGCTGAGAAGGAATTGGCTCTAGTAGAAAAGACAATTCGAGAAGCACATGTGGATCGTGTGGATCCAAAACTTAAATGTATTCTTGTCATATTCCCCTCCAGACATTCCCCAACAGGTATTTTGATGCAGAGGGAAGATATTATATTGGAATGGATATTCCTACCACGTAAACCAAATAAGAAATTAAAGACTTATATAGAAAAGATCTCTGATTTGATTCAAAAAGGTAAACTAAGACTTCGCCAGTTGACAGGAATGGACCCAGCAGAAATTGTAGTACCTTTAACTAATGAAGAAATTTCATCACTATGGAAAGATAATGAATACTGGCAGAGAGCCTGCAGTAACTTTTTGGGAGAGATTAACAACCACTATCCCAAAAGCAAGAGAATAGAATTTATAAAGAAAACCGAATGGGTCCTTCCTCACATTGTACGACAAAAGCCAATTTCTGGAGTCCTCACATTCTATACTGATGCAAATAAATCAGGGAAAGCAGGATATAAATCAGGAGACTTAAGTAAAGTGGTACAAAGTCCATACAGCTCTGTACAAAAGGCAGAACTGTATGCCATTCTTATGGTACTGATGGACTTCACAGAACCCCTCAATATAGTCACTGACTCTCAATATGCAGAGAGAGTTGTTTTACATATTGAAACTGCTGAATTTATTCCTGATAATACAGAATTAACTTCATTATTCATACAATTGCAGGAAATCATCAGAAAAAGGGAACATCCTATATATATAACACATATCAGATCCCATACAGGTCTGCCAGGACCTCTAGCACAAGGTAATGATGAGATTGATCAGTTACTAATAGGTAATGTGCTAGAAGCTTCAGAATTTCATAAGAAATACCATGCAAATAGCAAAGGTTTGAAGAAGGATTTCTCCATCACTTGGCAACAGGCTAAGGATATTGTGAAAAAATGTCCTACTTGTTCCATCTATAACCAACTTCCATTACCTGCAGGGAGCAATCCAAAAGGTATACAAAGAAATGAAATTTGGCAGATGGATGTGTTTCATTTTGCAGAATTTGGAAGATTAAAGTATGTACATCATACCATTGACACCTATTCAGGATTTCAATGGGCAACTCCTATGAGTTCTGAAAAGGCTGATTCTGTGATTACACACCTATTAGAAGTTATGGCCATCATGGGGATACCTGTACAAATTAAGACAGACAATGCTCCAGCATATGTCTCCAATAAAATGAGACAATTCTTTGCTTATTACAATATAAAGCATGTTACAGGTATACCACACAATCCCACAGGCCAAGCAGTCATAGAAAGATCCCATCGAACTTTAAAGGATATGCTAAATAAACAGCAACAGGTAACAATGACTCCTAGAAATAGATTGCATAGTGCTTTATTAACCTTGAATTTTCTCAATGCTGATGAGAAAGGAACAACAGCTGCAGAGAGACATTGGACGACAGACAAAACTCCCGAGCTAAACCAACCGGTTTATTTCAAGGATGTGCTGACCTCAGAATGGAAACCTGGATATGTTCTACGTTGGGGAAGGGGTTTTGCCTTTGTTTCTGCAGGAGAAGAAAAGCTATGGATACCAACAAAATTAATAAAAATTCGATTTGAACAGGAAAAACCCCTTGATGAGGTGAAGTAAAAGATCATCCACCAATGTGACATCTCTACAAGTTGTAAGAAAAATTTAAAAATCAAGGTTGGGGTAGGGTTCTGTTTTTGTCTTTCCAGGATAATGGAAATACCCATCTTCCAAAAATCATAAGGCCTTGGATATCCGGATGTTTACAGCAGAAAGAAAGAATCTATTGGTACCAATCTACACACGGTAAAATCTCACTGTCTAACATCTATCTCTCTATCAATATAGAAAAGTTGTGGTCCCAATTCAATTATAAGCCAAGCTGGCTTTGGAGATGGAATTGGCTCACTCCTTCTCTAAACCCAAGCACATTGCTAAAAGAAAAGTTTGAGAGATTCTTCAGTACCATATCAGAAGAGCCCTCTGGTGTGGGACAGAAGGAAACCAATAAAAAGGGACCATTGTCTTCTAGATTCTAATTCTCTCCATGCTTACTCTTGATTTCTCAGAATCCTTTTTTACATGCTATGTCCTCTTTAAATCCAAATCTTCCATTTTGATAACAAATAGGTTTTTCTAATAGCAATCTCAGAAGTCTCCAGAAGGAAGATGGGGCCCCAACAACAACTCTACCCAATCCAGAATGATGCCATGGTAATCATCATCATACTACACTTCTTACCAGAATTTCAGACAATCTTACCCATTACTCTAAGACTTGCTGCAGAACCTACAGTTAGTCTAACTGAAATTTAACTATCTGCGCTTTCTCACAGTACCCAACAGAGATAACATCACCCCCTAAACAGCAGGAAGCAATTCTAAGAAAACGACGCCCCTTCTCCCTTAGGTTTCATAATTCTCAGGGTTATGGATGATGGTTATAGGGTTGGGGGTGGAAGGAAATATTAAACTCAGTACTCCCAAAAAAAAAAAAAAAAAGGAAAAGAAGAAATGGAATGGATACGTATAAGACATTATGGTAGATTATTGTGTATACTAGTAAACAAATTTAGTAAAATAGCAGCCTTAAATAACTTGCACTGTAATTTGCACTGTTATGGATTCTTATATGTTGATACAAATGTAAACTATTTTTATATTCCTGTTTAAGATAATTTGTATATTGATACAAATACAAAACTATACTTGGTATAATGTACATATATTTCTACTCTTATTTGAAATGTTTGTATATTGATACAAATGTAAATTTATATCTGTCATACTTTATGTATGTTCTACTTCTGTTTAGGATATTCGGTATATTGATATATATTTAAGATTATTGTCATATTGCATATCCCACTACATACTCCTACCTCTGTTATAAATATTGATATATATTTAAGATTATTGTCATATTGTATATCACACTATACACTCCTACCTCTGTTATAACATCTTGTGTATTGTCACAACTTTGAAGTCATCGTTCTTTACCATACACTTGCTTATAGACTGTCTACCTTGTTTACGTGAAGCCTTAGTCCTTAGGTTATTTCAGTAGATAAGACTTGTAGATTTATAGTCACCTATGCTTGTTATCTCTATAGTTATGTTAGTCAGGTTATACAGATTTACAGATACATAGGTCAGATGGACAGGTAATCTTCAAACACTTCATAGACCTAGAGAATATGGCATTTAAATAACTTAGAATTCTGTTGATGCGAGACACAATTGCTCCTGGCTACACCAATTTGATCCCGAGAGAATGTTGGGCTTCTAGACATTTCCATTTGGAAGTTTGTCTTCTTGGCACAAAATGGCCTACTGGGCAAAGAACTGCCCTTGCCTCGACAGCTGACAGTACAAATGCAATGCTATCCTTTCTGGACAAGCGGGTCACAAGGAAAGCGACCACTGTACTCTGCCAAGACAGGGTAAGATGGTCTTTCAGAATTCCTGCTTCTGAAAATGGTCTGTCAGATACTTTAGGCCTGTAGCCAATTTGAATGCACCAACAATGCTGAGAAACATTAGGTGATTGTCCAGGCTGCCAGCTGTCTCGGTCTACTCTCGCAAGACTCCCGAAAGTTGCTTGCATCCATCTACCATTTCTCAGGTACCATTATATTCCTTCTCAGGTCTTTGATGGGATTGAAGACTAGCAGTTATAGTTACAACTTAGTAGATAGAACATATTAAGTATTAGATTCAGGTTCTTTAGGGTAGGACACCTTTTGGAATGATCTTTGTAACATGCCATTTATCTATGCTCTATACTTCTCTGGATTTTAATATGTGTTTCTTGCTTGATATTGTTTGCATTGGAAGTAGTTCCATCTTATCTAGGTCATTATCCCTCATTATTCCTGGACAATATTTGATAACCATTCCTTTGTATATAGTCTTGTATTAGGTTAGAACTTTCTTATTTAGACAAAAAGGGGGAGATGTAGTGGGTAGCCATTCCAGCTTTGTTCTGGAAGTTCCAACCCCCATTGAGACTTCGGCAACTGTCACGCCTACAAGGCGGGGCCAAGGGAGGCGCCTGGGGACCCGAGATCCGGATCGGCGAACGCTCTCTTGGTTCCAGGACGCTGGATGGTGGAGGTAGACAGAGGAGAGCTCCAGAGAACACCGCTGGACTGTGATACACCTTCCCCAGACCCCGCGACCTACCTATCCCTTAATTTGTAAGTTACGCCATTGAATAAATCTCCTTTTAACTACGTGGAGTGGCCTAAATAATTTCACCAATATCTTTTCCTCTTCCTTTCCCCTCATCCCACTTCTTCCAACCCCTGCTTTATGAATGTATGTTTACAGAACCTTTTCATTACTATGCTTTTGCATTTGAAAAGCGTTCACTCCCATTCTTCATCATATTGCCTGTCATACCAACCTTCTGGGATACCCAGGGGCCATGGGGACTCAAATTAAGAGATGTGCCCCTGGGGCATCTGGCCAGGAAGACTTAATTCAATGTTTACAGATCTCCACATGTGTCAATTTGCAGAAGTTTAGCAAAGTAGCTTCTTACAAAAAGGTTTATTTATTTTATTTTATGTGAATGCATGTTTAGTCTGCTTGTCTGTGCACCATGTGCATGCAGTGCACATAGACGCTAGAAGAGGGTGTCCAGATCTCCTGGAACTGGAGTTACAGATGGTTGTGGGCTGTCATGTGAGTGCTGGAATCGAACCTGGGTCCTATGGAAGAGCAGCCAGTGCTCTTGAAATCTCTCTAGTACGCAAAGTAGCTTTTCATCATCATTTTATTACAAGCTTAGCTCATCTTGCATTTGCTCTAAATTCTGTGAAAAGTTTAAAACAAAATAAGAAACACTAATTACCTATGTGTGTGCATGCATGTGTGTGTGCCTATGTGTGTATATGTTCATGTGTTTCTGCATATATGCCATCCATATTTGCTTTTTGAGACAGTTTTTTCATTGAACCTGTAGACTTGTCAATTAAGACAGGCCCCAAGAATGCCCCTGTGCACTTCCCTAGGCCCACATCACCCTACCTGACTTTGACTTTGGTTGGGGATTGAACTCTGGTCCTCCTGCTTGCATACTTCACTGATGAAGCCATCTCCTTGGTTTTCCTTCCTACCCCTGTCAATGCCATGTTTTTTCCATGTGTTACACTGGCCTTTACATGGAATTCCCCAACGTGCTTTTGCACTGGCCCCACTTTCTAAAGTAAACCAAATACTAATTGGTAATGAGTATGTTGGGGACTGACTCCTGCACCCCTCAGCTGTGTTAAGTTCTGTCCCCGAAGGGGGTGAGTACCTTCATATCCACCCCTTCTCATGCTTGAAAACCAGTTTTATTCTACAATGAGATCGAGTTTCCCCTTCCTGCGGGTTTTCCTGGAACTCTGCCTCCTGAGGAACATGAGGAGAACCAGGTCAGCATCACCTCTGAATTTGCTGTTTCCTTTCATCCTCTCAGCCATGCATGATCAAAGGTCCATCAGCTTTTCAGAACAATATTTTTAAAGACACGGTTTATTCCAATAGCTGGTACAAGGCTAATATTTTGTAGGAATAATCGCAGGCACTTTTATAGGCTAGTCATGTGCCAGGCCCTGTTCCCAACAGTTTTTTTCTTCATTCATTTTATCCTCAACAACCTTAGATGGTGAATTAATTATTGCTCATTTTGAAGACTGGTAAACCAGGCACAAAGCTCAATGGTTTGCCCTTGTCTATGCAAGTCACAACACTCATCTCAAAGGCATGCACGAATTGTGTGCTATGCTGTGTTTGCACCGTAAGAGCCGGGGGAGGACACTGGAAGTCCTGCTTTGTTACCGTACACCTTTACCGCTGAACCTGAAGCTAGGCTGGTGGCCAGCACGTCCCATCCATCTGGAGTTACAGGCACATGTGACCTTACCCAGCTGTTGACATGGGTTTTCGGGATCTGAACTCCGGTCCTTAGGTTTGCACAGCAGGTTCTATTGCACATTGAGTCATCACTCCGCTCTACATGAGCCTTTCATAATCACAAAAGCAAAAGAAGGCATCGTAGGAGCTGGAGCTATAGCTAAGGTGGTAGAGATCTTGCTTAGCTTGCGCAAAGCCCTGAGCTTGATCCCCTGTACCACATTAATCAGATATGGGAGTGCCTATCACAATCCAAGTACTCAGAGGTAGAGGCAGGAGAATCCAAACTTTGAGGTCATTAATAGCTATATAGTATGTTGTTGGGTTTTTTCTCTTAGCTCTTTGGGAGTCCACCATGGAGCTCCCAAATAAACACACAGAGTCTTATTCTTACTTATGAATGTCTGTCTTAGCTTGGCTTGTTTCTAGCCAACTTTTTTTAACTTAAATTATCCCATCTACCTTTTGCCTCTGGACTTTTATCTTTCTCTGTTCTCTATTCCTTTCTTTACTTCTTACTCCATGGCTTGTTGTGTAGCTGGGTGACTGGGTGGCTGGATGGCTGGGTGGCTGGGTGACTGTGTAGCTGGGTGGCTGGCCCCTGGAGTACTCTCCCCTTCTCCTTTTCTTGCTCCTCTCTCTTCTCTTCCCAGATTTCTCCTCCTATTTATTCTCTCTGCCTGCCAGCCCTGCCTATCCTTTCTCCTGCCTAGCTAATGGCTGTCCAGCTCTATATTGCACCAATCTCATGTTTTAGACAGGCAAAGTAACACAGTTTCATAGAGTTAAACAAATGCAACATAAAACAATGCAACACATCTTTGCGTCTTTAAACAAATGTAACACATCTTCAACTAATATTCCACAACAATAGTAGGTTTTAGTCCATGGGATAAATGACACCCTGATTCCAAAAAAAAGGTAAGTCAATGTATCTACCACTTTCACTGATGGGAACATCAGGTTACAACAAATAAGGGAACCTCCTAGTGTAGGTTTTGTAGACTATCTGAAAATACCCTTAGGTTTTGGGTTCATAGGAACTAGTAGTCTGCTGAGTTAATACATTTCACATATTTTAACTGATAGTCAAAGAGATGTGAAGTCAGAACTAGATGTGAGTAAAAAGGAGACAAAAGATTGTCCAAAATAATTTGTCTCTGGATCTATAACATTGCAACTCCCCACAATCACTAAGTTCTCATTAGCCAGTCACTCTTACAGAATCTTCAACACAGAGTCCACTTCACACTCTATACAGGTGGCAGGAGATTGGGAGAAAAGGCCCCATCCCGGATCGTTCTCACTGAGCTGGACACAGAGTCCACTTCACACTCTGCACAGGCAGCAGGAGATCAGGAGAAAAGGTCCCATCCCAGTACAATCTCACTGAGCTGGACTGACTCTATCCCTGCTCTAAGTGCTCAATGAACATCATCTTGTCCAATTCTCACACAATGTGAATCGCACTATTACTTCCATTCTGAAGATGAGGAGTAAGGCTCAAAGGAGTCAAGCAGCTTGTCTAGACCCCGTGCTGGGAGGGAGTCAGTGAGATGGAACCAACCTTTTGTATTTCTCTTATGTATTAATTCACTGTCCCAGTGATGAAACACCCGAGGCTGCTATGACCAGCATGGTTAATGACCAGAGGCTATAAAGCTGTCTGCCATGTTGCTGTGTGGGACTGCATTTCTCTTTAGAAGAAGAACCAACCACAACACAAAAGCTGAGCATATCACCAGGGTTCTGGGAAGCAAGGGAAATTGATGGCCAGCTGTAAGTAGATACCAGGGAGAAAGAAAGGGGAAAAACACTTTAGGGTTCAGATATTATTTTCAGATTCAATATAAAAACAGACATTGGTGGACAGCATGCAGATAGGCTCTATGACCTTGAACTTTGTAGGGAAGTAAATCTATTCTAATCACTTAATAAAAGGCATTCATTAAAGAGATCTAATTTCATACCATTACTTCAAGAGGCAGCTGGCTCTTGTGGAAAAACATGATTGGTTTCCAAATAATTTTAAGCTTTCAAATTAATGTAGTAGGGAGCTTAGTTTGGGTGGCAATGAGAGCACCAAAAGTAATTAGAACCATTAACTAGGGCCCAAGGAACACATGGAGCTGTTGATAAAAGCAAATTATCCTTGCGGAACTATGCAGTAGGGAACAAAGGCATAGATGAAAAGAATAAAGAGAAGGGTAACCCTTGAAAGCAGTCGGAGGAAGCCAGAAGATTCCGAGGAATAGATACTAAAAAGAAAAGAAAAGAATGACAACTTTGTGAAATCCAGTTGGTATTCAGGAGGGCTTTGGAGAGCAAGCACTTCTCAGTAGCAGCTGAGACTACATCCTTTGAAAGCCTAGTTCTTCTGGTGGTTTCATTGAACTCTTGGAGATGTTTGAAAAATAGAAAGCTAGACTTCTGTTTTTTTAATGAGGTCTTAGGTACTGCAGATAGCTGAGGATACACTGTGGCTCTTCCCATCGTAACCAAAGAGTACTGTGCTTGATGATCAACCCGTAACTTCCCTTCCAGAGTGCCTGCTGGCTTGGTCATACTGTGCTCCAGGAAACAAGAGCATTCTTGGCAAGAAACACAAACACCTGAGAGCTTCTGGCAATGTGGCTGATGGGAGGTGCCTAACACCTCCCCCACCCTCCTCTCTCTCTCTCTCTCTCTCTCTCTCTCTCTCTCTCTCTCTCTCTCTGTCACACACACACACACACACACACACACACACACACACACATACACACACACACATCCATGCAGGTTTCTAAAGAGGAAGAGTCTCATTTATATGTCTGTACAGTGGATGGATATGCACATATGTATATATATATATGATACTGTGACTTTGTAACTTACATTGCTCAGAGGATGTAATTTATAGCAAGTATTAAAGACTAAGCAAAGTTCAAAACTTAAGTAAAGATATATGAGCTGGTTTCATTTATGTGGTAAGAAAAAAGGAATTAGGGATGAAAGAGAAGTAAGATGGGTCAATTCAAAGTTACAGACATTTTAATATTAACTGTGTTTTTGTGACCATCCTG
Source organism: Peromyscus eremicus (assembly GCF_949786415.1). NCBI lineage: Eukaryota > Metazoa > Chordata > Mammalia > Rodentia > Cricetidae > Peromyscus > Peromyscus eremicus. Next base: position 26,905,562 of record NC_081421.1, on the reverse strand, counting down.
ACAGGAATGAAGAGACACTTGTGACCCTCCCTTTTGACACTAAAACAATGGAAACAATCCCAAGGAAATGGAATTTCCCCAGGAATCTCATGTTCCAAGAAAGAAAAGGCCAGGACCATGCTGTCTCCCTGGAAAGATTTACAGTATCAGAAGACTGCAGAAGGGTCCGGAGCCCAGACCATGTGATATGTGGGGCCTCCTTGCCGGGGGACTGCTAAGCTATGCAAACCTCTGCCCTCAATTAAAATCCAAGCCTTCTGTTAACACCCTGAAGATGGACTTACAGGAGCCCCTGGGCCTCTTTCTCGTGGGGCCACATTGAATAAATCTCTTTGTCTGCTTTTCTGTGTTATTTGTACCTTCAATGGGACTATGGAGGACAGGTGGCCAAATGGTTTCAGGGGCTCATGGGGCACAGATTCCGGTCCTTTTGCTGGCAATAGTTTGTTGTTTACTAGTACCCTTGTTGAGGGTGTCACTAGGAAATGCTAGCAATCTCTCCAGCAATTATGATTGCATCAGTTGTGTGGAAATTTCTGATCGGCAGCCAAATTTCAGAGTGAGGGACTTCTTTCCTTCCCAGATCCCCGGAATTGCCTTAATTTCTCTCTCCTGCCTCTGGTACATTGCTGCTCTAATCCCCCAGAGTCCTGTGTCCTCTGGTCTCTGGCTTGGGTTTCGGAGGGCTGCCTTAGGCTGGCCATCAGACTTGCAGTCCAGTTCCTCCTGAGACATTTTTTGGCTGTTTTATAGCCAGTCTTTCCAAGTGGGGTGCACTGGGACTGGCATACCAGGATGTTGGCCCTCAGTTTGGCTATTTAAATCATTGGTTTAAAGTATTAGGTACCAGAGGTCAGCCCTTTCTACAAAGATACTTGATAGGTCTCCTGGGGGTCTAAAACAGATCACAAAATCATACATTTGCACAAAGTGGTCATGTTTTCTTGAGGATAAAACAAATGTTAAAAGGAAACATAAAGAAGGAGGAAGTACATTGTAGACAAGTCAACACATGAACTGTGCTTTAAGAAAGATGTGGATAACGGTAAGAATTCTGATGTTTGGATTTACTGTCAACTGTCATTGTACCCAATGGTGCAGTGGCAGCTTGGTTCTTATGGGAGTGACTGACCAACCGACCTGTGATCTGCATTGCGGCCCATCCTCCAGGAGGGAACCCATACCTAGTACTGTAAACCTGGCCCATCCCCCAGGAGGGAACCATACCTAGTACTATAAACCTGGCCAAAGACTTGTGGCTAGGGAGGTGACAGGCCCTTGTGATTTCTAATGTTGGTTGCTGACTTCATTGGATTTGGAAAACTAAAATGAAAGCTACTGGGCACTCCTGTGAGGGACTTCCTTGATTAGGTTATTTGAAGCAGGGAGACCCACCCTCTATGTTGGCAGTGACTTCTTGTGGCAGCCCGATAAACGTGGGAGGAGGGAACTGCTTTTTGCCTGCTTGCCTTCACTTCTGCTGGCAAGTCAATCTAGACTTTCTGCTGTATTCCTTGCTGATATTGGAGCCAGATTCTTTGTATTTCCAACAGAGACTGAAGACCAACAGTCTCCACGCGTCCTCCAGGCTTCTGGTGCCAGGTTGGGACTGCTGCGACATCCAGCCTCATAGACTGAGCAACTTCTGGACTGTTGGCCTCTCTGGTGTGAGATGCCATTATTGGACTACCTGGAGCATAAGGTGTAAATCAATCTAATAAACCACATATGTATATTTGTTTCACCAGCTCTGCTCTTAGAGAACCCTGGCTAGTACAGCTCTAGAGGGAAACCTATTGCTATCATTGTGATAAATGGACATGTTGTCAACCTGCCTTTTAAACACTCCCGTTTAGATCTGTAACTTATTGCTGCTCTCCTTCTTTGCCAGAGAAGCTTTTATAACTATGAGCAGTGGTTAACCAGAGTCTCAGAACTGATCAAAGTGTAAGAATGTGATGGTGTAATGCTGTGTCCTAGACATCTCCATCACCCCTCCAGGGCTCAGCAAACACACGGAAGAGGGGAGGAAGAATGAAGGAGATAGAGGATGAGAACATGTCACACACACAATAAGACATCCAGACATGACAGGGCCACTGCATTTGTGAACCTGCAGTAGGGGTGGTGACCTGCCCCAAGTCTGTATAAGATTTGGCCCATCAACACTAAATCAGAAACGAGGGAGGGACTGGTGAGGAGCCATGTCTCGCAGAGGAGTATCATTTTCTTAAGCAGTGCAGACGCTGAAGAGTGACCGTGGTCCAGTAACTAACCCCCCACTCATGCTCACGTAAGCAACCCTAATCAAACGTAGTGGGTCACATACAAAAGAGATGTGAAAGCGGGAGGGAGACTTCTGGGGAAGAACAATCATTTCAGCAGGAGAGGGAGAGGGGATGAGAGGACAGTGGAGGAAATGACTGAAACTTAATGCACAAGCGTTTGGAACTACTGAAGAATAATTTCTTTTTGAAAGAAAGAAACGTGTCTGTCACAAAGTGGTCAGGACAAAATAAAATGGAATGTAGAAATTTTTAGAAGTGCCTGGCCCACACGAGGCACACAGTAACTGTTGAAAGGTGAGGGTATGAGAATAAGATACGAAGACAAAACCCAAATCTCAACTCTACCTGTACTGTGACAGAAATCTCAAATTGGCTTGTATTTATTTGTGAAGGGATTATAAATTGAGTGTAAATTTTGCTTTGTAGTTCAGACCTCTAGATAGGAAAAAAATGCCAATGTACTTGCATGGATTCTAACATAGAAAATAGGCATTCCAACCACAACTTTCAAGTCTATTTTCACAGACTGTATCACCCCATGTCATCTCATATCAGCCCAGATGAAAGAGGGTGGTAGCTGGGCCCTGGTTCTCCAGACTGCTGACAAATGGGATATATTTTGGCAATCAAAACCTTTCATGAGAAGTGCTAGCATATGGGGAGGGCATAGAGCATAGCTCTGATCCTTTGAAGCTATGTGGTAAGTCACACCAGGTCTCTGTTATATACAAACTTGGGGTGGTAATAACCCTACATTAAGTCTACAGGATTAGCATGTGTAAAATATGAGTCAATGAACAATGTCAATATGTAACAGCTATATTAATAGTTTTAGTCCAGATATAATTTAATCCAATAAAAGTATCCAATTTTAAATGGACAACCTGTTGTGTTTGGACAAGTACATGTAGTAATGTGACCACTCCTTGATCAGCACAGTTGAGTCCTTGCTTTACAGGACTCTATGATGATCACATGTGCTGAGACTGTGCAACATGGTCCTACTAAGTAACGAGGAGTTCTGTGTTGTTCTGTGGCCTTAAAAACTGTTGTTAAAAATGTAACTCTCTTGCTATCAGTCACAAATGAATAGAGAAATAAAAAGTGGTGAATAAAATTTTATTTAGTATACATTATAATTTAAAATATTAGGAACATAGATGGACTTGTTTTAGTTACTTGTAAAAACACACAAAGACTGTTTTGGACAGCACGCGCCTCTGCTCAAAGTGTATCCTCTTGTGAAACCAAAATGAGCCATCTTAGAAATAAGACCAAAATGCTTTCACCCTAAAATTAAGGCCTAAGATTTCTCCTTTTAGGAAAAGGCCAATAGTTACTGAAACCGGTCAGTTCAGATTCCAGAAACCAGGAAGTGTAAAAGTACAGTCACAAGGTAGTCATGAGGTAATGACTACCGGACTATGGAATGTCCTCTCCCTGGTTTCCAGGGTAACTGACCACAAAAATGTCCCCACCTGAGGGCAGCCAATGAGAAATGGTGGCAGGTAACCACTCCCTTAGAAGTAAGATTAAGCCATGATTTCTAGAAAGCCCCAGAAGCGAGCCAATCAGAATTGTACCCATACTAGCACCCCTAAATGATGTAACCTTGTGGCTTTTGCCTTTAAAAACTGAGCTAGCAGAGAGGCAGGCACTTCCTCCAGCCTCCACTGCGTTGGATCTGTTGGACGAAGTCCCTACCTAGGCTTGTATTGTATATCCCGAATTAAACCTTGCTTTTGCATTCTGGCATGCTCGTCTTTGGTGGTCTCTCTGGGGGTCACGATCTGGGCACAACAACCCCAGCCCTTGTCTTAGCTCCAGTCTCTCCTTCAAGTTGGTCTGAAATCATCAGAACTATGGGGAATCTTTTCTTGGAAGACAAACTGCCTCTGGCTGGTGTCAAACTTCAATCCTTTCTTTCTCCCAGCAGGAGACCTCTGGGAAATCACATATTCCCAGGTTCCACCGTTTCAGTAGTCTGGTTGCCATAGGGCACAGTATCTCTCTGAAGTATCTTCATCCCAGTCAAAATGACTACACACTGGTGAGGTCAAGTGATTTGTTCAAGGTCACATGACTTGATAAGGGTCTCACAATCAGGCTGTACCAAAGTCTAGACCACAAACCTGACCTAACTCTGGAATATTTTTTTGCATTATTGCACATGGCTCCACAATAGTCCAGGGACCCCTTCTTCTACTGTCTCCCAAATAGAAGACACATCTATCACACTTGGAACTTGAAACTTTGGACTCTTAAGTGTTAGGTTTCAAACCTGGGACAAATGGCTGAGGTGTCTATTTAACATATTAAAGTGGGCTTGGCTGTCAGGTTCTCCCTGCATCCTTCAGGCTCTACCTGTTACAGGCCCTTCCTGGCCAGCATATCCTGCCCCCTACCCTGAACTCTCTAGCCCAGGGACTGGGCTGGCCTTTCCCCAGCTGCTCTTCCCTATATCATTCAACCGTGTTGGTTACCTGGCCCTTTGGTCTCCTCTCTTTTGGGCCTCCTGGCTGCTGCACCTGCTCTCTTCTGTTTTCCCTTCTCTTCCCCTTCCCTGCTCTCCTCACATGGCTCAGGGTCGGGTCCACTCTGGACTCTCCCACAGGTCCCTGCCTCTGGCTATGCTCTCCCACATATCTACAACAAACTTTCTCCCCCACAATTACCTAGGAGCTGTATTGTCCTTTTCTTTTCCTTTTATTCTTTTTTTTTTTTATTCAGTCAGGGCCTCTGCTTCCAGAGCTGGGCAGCAGCAGCACCCCTTTCTTACTCCGTCCTGGGGTGTTGAGATGGAAGGGGAGGCTGGTGACCTCAGCACAGACCATGCAGTGAGTCAGTAACTGAGCAGTCTCCCAAGCTCCCAGCACCCTGGTCTGTCTTTCTGTCGCTGAGTCACCTAAGCTGGTCAACCTCCCACACTGTAAATACACCACAGAACAGGAAAATAATGAGGCAGCTTGTCTGGAAAAGACTTTACTCCCTGCTGAGTGCCACCACATGTCTCTTTTTACGACTTTTCACAGTCTGTTCTTACAGAAAACAGGCAAGAGAGGAACCATGAAACAGCCCTCCTTGGGAGTCTTGATGAAAATGAGCCCACCAAAGCCAAGGTACAAATGGAACTGAGTATGAGTGAAATCTGGACTTGGGCAAAGGTCCAGATTCTTAGGACCACTCAGCCACAAGTGCCTTTTTAGATCATGAATCATAAGACCATACTGTCAGGAAATAAGCATTCCCTCCCTCTCAGAGAGGAAACTGCCATGCTCCCTAACAAAATCCAGTCCAGCTTTCAAGGTACCTGCTAGGGAGAGAAAACTCCACCTCCTGTGTACTTTTCCTTAGGCAATGTTTTCTTAGTGCCGTCAACACTTGCCTCAAATGCAGATGTTTAGGAGGCCTGGGCATCAGCATTCACCAGGAGCTCCCAGGCGCTCCTGTCTTCCCTGCCATTGCTGCCAGCGGGTGATCTCCATAGGGTGCTGCTCCCGCAGATGCCTTTTACTCAAATGATCCTTTTCCCTATTCAGCTAATAGAACTACTGACTTTAACACTCTAACTGAGGTCTCCTTCCTGGAGAAGGCGTGTCCACTTAACAACAAGGACAAAAGCATCTGCCATGTGGTGGTGGTGCGCACCTTTGAGGCCAGCACTTGGGAGGCAGAGGCAGATGGATCTCTGAGCTCAAGGCCAGCTGGTCTACAGTACCAAGATAGCCAGGACTACACAGAAAAACCCTGTCTCAGGAAAAAACAACAACAAAAAAGAGTGTGTTCTGGAGATGGCATCTCGGTTAGGGATAAGAGCTCATGTCTACTTCCCCCTCTAAGAAGTGAGACCCCTTCTGACTTGAACCTGTGCATGCTGCCAGTCTCTGTGTGTGAACGTAAGTTTTTGTTTCTCTGGGCTAAATGCCTGTAATATATTTGCTGTTTGTATGGCAAGTGCATGTCAGTTTTGTATATTTCCTTTGACTCCCATCCATAGCACTGTAAACATCTCTTCGTAGCCCATTGAATTAACTATTTCCTTCCCGTCGTGACAGACACCCCCAAGTCTGAACTGTTGATCACACACCTCTAGATTCTACAGGGGAAAGAGTTTCTTATGGGATGGCGAGATGGCTGGAGACATGTCTTCAAGGGCCTTCCCTCACAGACAGCTTTGCAGACCACCTTCCCTTTCCTTGGAAATATTAGAAGTGGGAACATGATGACCGTCCCTCCCTAGGATTTAAATACTACATAAGAAGGCTCCTATTTTCATGGTAGAGATTACACAAGTGCTTTCACACACAGCCACTCCCAGTTACCTTCCAGAACTGGAATTAGTCAGTCTGGACCATCCTCCTTCACATGGCATGAGTTACAGACCCTAACTGCAAAAGCACTTCTCTCAGATGGAGCCTCACTCCCACAACACGCGTCCTGGTGCCCTTCATGGCAGGGGCACTCTTGTAGTATCCTCAGTACACTGCTTTTTCTTATTCTTGTCTAAAGCATGAGCTCCTTTACCATCTGCTAATCCCTTCTCTAGTATAATGACTAGACACCCACACAACTACGTTACCTGTTGGTGAGGGACAAAGTATGAAGTAGATGGAAAAGATGAGCAGAAGAAACAAATCATTTAGAGGCCAGTGATGGAGCTCAAAGAGCTGAGAGCAGAGGACAGGTACGTCAAAGGAAGACAAAGTGTTGCTGTCATCACATTAAAGCTATCAGGCCTTACCCAGTCAGACAAAGAAAGAGATTGGAAGGTTAAAGGAAGACAATGAACTCCATCTGACTGTTCTGGAAGGCTACTCAGGCTGCTGGATGGACAGAGGGTTGTAAGGTTGATTGAGAGCAGCTGTTTTAGGGCACTAATGAACAGTGTGTACAAATGCCTCTTGGGAACACTGAAGGGCAGTGCCCCATTGTGTTTTCCTCTGATCTCCTTCTTGATTTTGTAGCTAAATCCTACGCACAGAGCCGGTGATCAGAAAAGGGTTCTACGCTGGAAGGGGTGGGGTTGTGGGATAATCTCTTTGTATATTGTGTGTCTCTGCCAAGGCACCTTCCGATTGGTTTAATAAAGAGCTGAATGGCCAATAGATAGGCAGGAGAGAAGAGGCGGGACTTCTGGGCAGAGAGGGGAACTCAGGGGTGAATTGAGGCACGTGTATTTCACCAGCCAGACACAGAGGAGTTGGTTGTACAGCATGGAGGAAATATAATGAGCCATGTGTCAGAACGTAGATTAATATAAGTGGGTTAATTTAAGTTATTAGAGCTAGTCGTGAGCAAGCCTAAGCTAAGGCCAAGCACTCATAATTAATAAGAAGTCTCCATGTCATTATTTGGGAACTGGTAGTCCAAAGAAAGTCTGACTACAGGTTAGAGCTATTCTAAATGATTCATGTGCTCCCTTCTTTGACTATCAGGCTACTGAAATAATGGTCCTCAAAAGAATTAAAAGTTTCCTCGGAGCCGGGCGGTGGTGGCGCACGCCTTTAATCCCAGCACTCGGGAGGCAGAGCCTGGAGGATCTCTGTGAGTTCGAGGCCAGCCTGGGCTACCAAGTGAGTCCCAGGAAAGGCGCAAAGCTACACAGAGAAACCCTGTCTCGAAAAACCAAAAAAAAAAAAAAAAAAAAAAAAAAAAAAAAAGTTTCCTCGGGATGCCATGTTGGGAAAGGGAAGTATGACGCCTGCTGCCAGCCAGAGGAGGAATTTGCCTTTTAGGAAAATAGTTAACACAGTTCTGAGCTACAACAATGATGGGCAGAGACTTCACCTGGTCAGTGATGGCTTGGGGATGTGTGCCCCTTGCCCCCATCTCCATCTGCCTCTCATCTCAGGACACTGAAGATGGGTTTGTGGGCCACTGGCCATCCTTATTTGTTCCTTTTCCCAATGTGCCACAGTGAATAATTCTTTCCTGCTCTTCACTACTACTTCTCTCTTTAATTGGCCTGTTGGGGATGGACTGCTGAACTTAATTCTTGGATTTGCTAGAGCACAGATTTACCCTTAAAGCTCTGGTAACAAAACCTCTGACAGAAACGAGGCAAAATGTTTCAGTTTAGCAGGCGTCTAATCTGGCTTTGCATAAAAATGTAGCCTCTTCTTGTTGACCCCATGGGAGGAATAATTTCTTTAAAGTAATAGCAAATACTGAAGCCATTCTAAAATTACTGGCCTTCTTTGCCAGGTACTCAATCACCTTTTGTTTAGGTGACCCCTCTGTCTTGGACATGACTTTCCTGCCATCTGCCAAATATCTCTCAGACAGCTATTTAAGTTTAAGAAAAAAATGGGGAAGGAACTCATGCAAATGGGTAGGCCACACAGAATTCAAACAGGCAGAGAAGGAGAAGATGTTCTGTATCTGGTAGGCATTTGCTGGGAGTTTTCATATATAAAAAAATGGGTTTTGATAATATTTAACCCCTTCCACACTCTCTTGTTCCCTTCCCATCCTGTTGCTCTTCTTCCTCTTTCCAGTCTCTTCCACTGTCGTCTTTTCCTCCTCCCTCCTTCCTTCCTTTCTTCCCTCCTTCACATCTTTCTTTCTGTGATCTACTGAGTTTAATGAGTTACAGGAATATAGGAACCTTACCAATGGCTACACAACTGAAAAAGAATGTCTCTCCCTCCTCCAGCAGCCATGAATACACTTGTATCCTCGGCGAAGGAAGAGTGAGGCCTCACGATCCCCTCCGTGACGTGATATCGATGGGCTCCACCTTGAGCAGGTCTTGTACTGATAATCACACTGCTGAGAATTTAACAATGCAATGGCCAATCCAGCCAGGAGGAAAGTGCTCCACAGCACGGTTTGCCTCCTGTGATGGTCTATGAGTCCTGGAGAAGGTGTCAGACCTCCCAAGTAAAGCTCAGCTTGCAGCAATCCGCTATTGACCAGTCTTGAGTCGCTACAATGATCAATTCCCACTCCCCTGTGGGGTACAGAGAGGGCTCAGCTGTTAAGAGCACTTGCTGCTCTCCCAGATGACACAGGTTCAATTCTTAGTACTCATACAGCGGCTCACAATTGTCTGATGTAACTCCACTTCCATGAGACCAAATACCCTCTTTGGGTGTTTGCAGGTACCAGGCATGCACATGATGCACAGATATACATGCAGGCAAAATACCCATACACGTCTAAGAAGTAAAATTAAAAAAGAATAAGCCTCTCTGACAAAAGATGAAACAGCATTAGCTTATGGGCATAAAAATATCTAGAAAATAAATAGGCACAACATGTCCAGTTAGCAAAACAACATTTACTTCCCCACTAGGGCCTGTGACCTCCCCAGCTGCAGGCTTTATCTAGGCTTATAGTACCAGATGTGTTTCCTCCTGTGGAACAGCCCCCAAGTCCAGTTAGAACGTGGTTGGTTACCCCCATAGACTCAGCACTATAGCCCAGGTGGGCATGTCTTACCTGGACAGGCGGTAGTTCAGCGGGCAGGATCCATGGACAGGCGGTAGTTCAGCGGGCAGGTTCCATGGACAGGCTGTAGTTCAGCGGGCAGGTTCCATGGACAGGCTGTAGCTCAGCGGGCAGGATCCATGGACAGGCTGTAGTTCAGCGGGCAGGATCCATGGACAGGCTGTAGTTCAGGGGGCAGGATCCATGGACAGGCTGTAGCTCAGCGGGCAGGATCCATGGACAGGCTGTAGTTCAGCGGGCAGGATCCATGGACAGGCTGTAGTTCAGCGGGCAGGATCCATGGACAGGCTGTAGCTCAGCGGGCAGGATCCATGGACAGGCTGTAGTTCAGCGGGCAGGATCCATGGACAGGCTGTAGTTCAGGGGGCAGGATCCATGGACAGGCGGTAGCTCGGCGGGCAGGATCCATGGACAGGCTGTAGCTCAGCGGGCAGGATCCATGGACAGGCTGTAGTTCAGCGGGCAGGATCCACCCGGACAGGCTGTAGCTCAGCGGGCAGGATCCATGGACAGGCTGTAGCTCGGCGGGCAGGATCCACAGCTGCGTCAGGTTGTTGATGACGGCTCTCCTGAGCAGCCTGCACAGCACCTCCGAGGGACAGGTAGCCTTGCTAAGAGCTTCATTCACACACTCTCGGGTCTCAGCAAACCCCTTGTCTTCATTTTACATGTCAGGTTAATTAAAGCCTGGATTTGAACCCACAACTGACTCTGAAGCCCACTTCTGCAAGCGTTATCAATAAGTTTTTCAGGGGAAAATTTTGTTTCCCAGCCTGATTGGACTGAGGATAGCGATCCACTGAAGTCAACTGGATTTGGAGATAAGACATTGCTCATTTCAAAAATATGGCTCCTCCTACCCCCAGGCACCAATGTCCCAAATTGCAGTGTGGGAGAAACCCATTAGTATTCAATTTTTGTAGTGCTCAACTAGCCTGATGAGATTTCATCTACTGGGCCATTTACTCTAGATAAAAATGCAAATTGTCTACGGTAGTCAGCGGGAATTATAAAAGTTTGGGTGTTCCATGGATCAAATCCAAACCCCAAGTGGAATATTTTTCTTAATCAATTAATTGACTCCAAAAAGCCCACCCTCTCTATTATCTAATTTGGGGCCACGTGTTTTCCTGTTATTCTAAGATCTCAAAACTCCTTTTAAGGAATTTTTTTTTCCTGTTCAAATTATAGCAGATGAAAAAAGTAAGTTGTCAAACTAAGACATCCATTTGCTGCTGGGAGTGAGTGGCAAGAATTAGGACCTAAAGAATAGTGTGTCGGTTGCTCTGAGCTAATCACATCTGGCAACGGTCCTTAATGAACTCAACGACTCAGTGTTTGAAGAGCATCGCCCTTGGTCACCCATACCAAGGTATTTGTACTTCTTCGCCTATTGAAAGAGGAAAGGCTCTGTTCCCAGGAAGCATTTGGTGTTCTGTGCACCAGCGGGCTCCTGGAGTGCTTCCAGGGTCTCATCTTTTAATACAAGGCCTCAAGTCAGAGGCCACAGCTCAATGCACACCTTACTTGCTCTAAATCAATAGAGCAACTCCTGGAGACCTCAATAAAGCCCCACAGAAACCCCTCCCTTAATCTTTATTTCATGTGTGTATGGAGCTTCCATACCTTGCCAGGAACTGTTCTGAGATAAAATTGGAAAATGGTGGTCAATCCCTGCTTACATAAAGCTTGGTGTGGGAAAAACAGACTCAGTGATCCACAGATCCCCTATGTGTGTCAGGCATGTAAGTGCCTTGTAGAATGAGCAAAGGCGACTGGGGTTCGATTGCCAGCACTCATACTGGACAGCTCACAACCACCTGTAACTCCAACTCTGGGGGATCCAATGCCTTCTTCTGGCCTCGGTGAGCATCTGTACTCACATCTCTCTCTCTCTCTCTCTCTCTCTCTCTCTCTCTCTCTCTACACACACACACACACACACACACACACACACACACACACACACATTCAACTCAAACACATAAATAAAAATGAATCTTTTTTTGAGACTAAAGAGTAGGGTCACAGGAGGGCAGGAAGGCTCTCTCTGCACTAGCTGGTGCTTGAGCAGAAGCAGAAGGGAGCAGAGGGCCGGCCATAGACTGTCTGGAGGAGAAGCGTTGGAGGATACAGAACGGCAAGGGCACAAGCTCTCCAAGGTGATTGTGTGACTCCTGTCACCCTGTCACCAGGCTACACCATCAACCTGGTCCCATGGACACAAAACAATGGAGACCTTTTTTATTTTTCTTTCCCTTCCTTTATTTTCCTTCTTTCTCCCTCCCTTTCTGTCTTCCTTCCTGTGGTCCAAACCTTGGCTTACCAAGTTAGCTGCGTCAGCCACTCTGAAGGGTTAGCATATGAAACAGGACAAAGCTTGGTGCTTTTGCAGCAGGACAAATCTCTCTTTTCTAGAGCCTGGCCATTCCTAGGACTCACAGATGGAAGGAAAGCGTAACTCTAAGAGAGAAGCAAGCATTCCCTAAGAACAATGGAGTTCATGCTGCTGTGGCAGGAACTGTTTGTAGACCCTGCCTCAGGTTAGAGCTGTGAGAGGCACCTCACTGCTTGGAGGAGCAGAGGATAGCTGTCATGGTACTGTGGACTCAGAAAAGAAGAGGACTCAGGGAGTGAGGGGCTGGGAATGAGAGGGGCTTAAAAGAGCCAAGCTCTCTCTCTCTCTCTCTCTCTCTCTCTCTCTCTCTCTCTCTCTCTCTCTCTCTCACACACACACACACACACACACACACACACACACACACACGTATGCACGCACGTGAGCATGCTACATTTGCTTGACTCACAATAATTTTGTGACTTAGAGCACCTCCTGCCTCCTATTAATGAGCACAGATCATGGTCTGCATTTTGAAAATCACTTCAGTTTGGGCCTGGGGCTGGCCCAACAGCACAGTGCTTGCCTAGCATGCTCAGGGCCCTCAGTTTGAGCCCCAGAATCACCAAAGGAAAAATAAACCACACTCTTCAGTTTATGTAAGCAAATCAACCCAGAAGTTGGCATAGTTGTTCCCCCAGAATAGAATTTTATGAGAACGCTTTGTTATTTTGCTTCTTTCTCTGGTTGAATCCACCTTTTTCTACCTCCAAATATCCCATCTGTTCCTTTCAATGCACTTATAACTCCCTCACCATTAGTTAAAAATACAAAACCATTGTCCCCCCTCAGCACACCAAAAGATAAAATAGCTTAGCCATCTGACTAATGATATATTAAAAGCTTCAACTTGGTTCCCTGCCACATCTTTCTTACCTAATAGGGTGCCGTAAATCGGCCTGCTAAGTTCACGTCCTTCCTTCTCTGTCAGCCTCTCAGCTATTTGCTCACAGACACAAACCACTGCAGTGAGAACTCCCAGGTGAGACGTTTATCTAGGGCCTCTCTTGCAATGTATGAACTGTTAACACAGAATCATCAGACCAAGCCTTGAGAAAGGTTATGTTAACCTTAGACCTGCGTGGCCCCCTGTGTTGTCAGATTGCATGGCATGGAATCATGTCGTGCTGAATGCCAGGATAGCCTACCTATGTCTTGCATGCTTGCTTACCATTTCTGTCATTATCTCAGGCTTTCAGTCTTCCCACTAGGCTAAATTACCTGTGTTCTGACTATCTTATTTCCCACTCTATTTATTCATCCTGGTTGCTGGGCTAGTAAGCTTCTCATCACTGTGACAATGTACCTGAGACAAACAACTTAAGGTTTGTTTCTGGCTCAGTCCTCCAACCACCTGGCTGCATCACTTTGGCCATGAGGCGAGGAGGAACATTATGGTGGAGAGTGGCGAGTGGAACAAAGCTGTTCTCATGGTATCTAGAAAGCAGAGCTGGAGAGAAGCAGGAGAGGGATTGAGGACAACATAGACCCTTTCAAAGCATGTGCTCAGTGACCGTCTTCCCTCACTTGGGCCTGCCCCCTAGATCCTCCCAATGATGCCTTCATGTTATGAATCCACAAGTGGATGGGCCCATTGCTCAGGTCAGAGCCCCATGATCAAACTGAATTGTCAATGCATGAGCCTTTGGTGGAGGATACTTCATAACCAAACCACAAGAGAGGCCTCTGGTCTGAGCCTCCCACATTGTGTTCAGTTTGCAACTACACATGTTCCTCTGACCTAAGATTCTGTGCTCTTCCACAGTTAGTCAGTGGCTGCTGAGAACAGAAGAATCAGTGTCCAGGGACACGCCCCCTGACAGGGTATACAGTCCCAAGTGGTCAGTCCTAAATACACAGGAGCAATACTAAGCGGACTCAGTAGGCTGAACGTGTGTGTGCACATGCACACATGAATACATGTGTGAATAAAACAGTAAGCATCACAGAAGAGGTCATGAATTTGATAGTGAAGGGTAAGGGAGGAGTTGGAGGGGGAGAGGGAGAATGATGTAGATATAGTTTTCATGTATGAATTTTTAAAAAACATTAAATTAAGAAAGATTCTGTGCTCTAGACAACAGGACACAGGTCAACTGCTCATTGGGAAGAGCCTCTGGGACAATGGAATACCACTGTCCAGCTTCCTGTGCCTGCCACACCTCTGGTGTGACTTTGGAGAATCTTCCCATGTCTGTGTGAGGGGATATACCTGCCCCATGGATGGGTATCCTTACCACTGGGCTCCTTCCCTAGGAAGCATGAACATCACCATGTGCTTCAGTACTCTGCTGCTACCACCCTCACAGCATCTACTACATCTCAGACCACCGAGAATTATTTCTGAAACCGTGGGTGTTACTGACAGGAACCTATGGAGGCCTAAAAAGTGTTGCAAGTATTAGGCTTTGGGATATGGACCAGTAGCACAGATTAAGAGAACTCAGCAATGGAGGGGAAATGGATGGGTGTCATACTCATTCTCAAGGGGCTCAATGGTTCTACTCAGCTCTTCTCTCTTTGGATTTCTCCAAGGTTGGGAAAACCTTAAGTCCAGACTAGCTTACAATCCTAGGGGAGCTCCCAGACAGGATATTCCACTGTACTCAGGAGATCTTCCAAGAGGACTCCCATCCCAGGACCCATTTCAAACCAAATCTAACCATCTCAGGTACAACCCTGAGATCAGAGACGAGATGACCAACACCTGCTTCGAGGGACTCCTGAGACACAGGATTTTCAGTCCAAAGCTCGGTAAGTTCTGAGCCATCCTATGAAGTGATCACTCTTGCAGAGAGCATCATTATATACGCAGGAAGCTTAGGAGCAACCCTCCCACTCCCAGGGCTGTATCAGCTGCCAGGAGGTGCATAACCTGAAACAGACGTGGAAGGCGTGTGTGATCACTCTGCATTCTGGTGCATGTTTCAATAAAATAATTAGGGTATCTTCTGCACATAGTTAGGATTCAATCAGTGACATTCCAAAATTAGTTTTAATTGATGGAATTTTATGTAATTATGACAACTATCTCTAAAATAAATGATTAACTGTTTCAATAGAAAAAAGAAATGTTCCAAAAACAAACCCCTGTGGAATTATAAATATTCTCTAAGATATCTGGGCAATTAAAAGCTCCTTGAATCTTGCTTTTATATTTTTTTGCCGACAAAGGTTGCTTAGCAACCGTCAGCTGGATCTTCTCTCTCATCAGCTTCTTCTCCAACCTTTGCTCCTGCAGCCCAGAGGGAAGAAAGGCTGGTTGCTCTGTGATGGCCTCCCTTCTCAGTCACGAGCAGGGTGAGGGCTCTGAAATGTAAGAGACCCTATTGCCTGCACCCAGGTTTGTACATCTAAAAGATACATTCCTGAAAGACAGTGAGTTTGGATGGGGCCTTAATTCAACAGTGAGAGGGTGAATATAACACCTGCTCTAAAGGAAAGTTGCTTAGGCGGCCAGGCATGTGCAAATCAAACAGCCACCCACCTACGGAGCTGCTAGGGGTGGTTCTGCTAACACCCGCTTTGTGCCATGGCTTATCTAGGTGTTACTTCCACTGGCTTCTGGAGTTTGACTGGTCTGTGTGGTGGCCTGACTAAGAAAGGCCCCCAAAGGCTCCAATAGGTGTGGCCTCGTTGGAGTAGGTTTGCTCTTCTCAGAGGAAGGGTGTCACTGAGGGGCGGGCTTTGAGGTTTCTAAAGCCTGTGCCAGACCCAGTCTCTCTTCCTCTTCCTGCTGCCTGAGATCCGGATGTAGAACTCTCAGCTCCTTCTCCAGCACCATGTCTGCTTGCATGCCGCCATGCTTCCCACCGTGATAATGGACTAAACCTCTGAAAATGTAAGCCAACTCTATTTTAAATGTCTTCTAAGAATCTCCTGGGTCATGGTGTCTCTTCACAGCAACAGAACCATGACTCAGACAGTATGGCTCACAGAAACAGTTTTTTGGTGGAGTGGGGAGGACAAGAAGGAGTTAGGGAGGAAATAGAGGTCGTGGAAGAGACCACAGTAAGACCCTGTCTCAGAGTTTAGCGCCATATTCTAGACTTCTGGGGACTCCAGCAGTCAGACTAATCCGTTTTCCTCTGGTGCCCTGTCTTCACAGAACTCCACTTCCCACTGTTCCCCTAGTGTGGCGTCATGGGTCTCTTCCTGTCCCTGCCTTATGCCTTCTATCCTAACCCTCACCAGCCACCTCAGCTTATTCAAAATCAGAGCTGCTGGGCTACCTAATTGACTTGTTTGGGAACTGCTATCCAACTAAAGGACTTCCTCCTTGTTTCTTTTAGCTTCAGTTCTACAAATATTTTAGGCACCTCTAGACCTTAAAGCCAAAGAATTACCTCGTCATTCTGGCAATGTCACAGACCACTTGGTGCCCACTTTGACTTAAGAAACTGCTACCAAGGTGAAGGTGGTGATAGGGTTAAGCTGTATCCCCCTCAACTGCTACCAAGATGAAGCTGGTGATAGGGTTAAGCTGTATCCCCCTCAACTGCTACCAAGATGAAGGTGGTAATGGGGTTAAACTGTATCCTCCTCCCCTGAAAGCATACACTTTAGACTAGGGCCTTAATTGAAACAGGGGACAGTATAGAAATATTTAAGATTAAGTCAGTGCTAGCACAGGGCAGTCACCTAATCCAACACTGCTAATGTCATCAAACTGAAGAGAAACTGGGGCCTGGGGGTCAAGTAGAGTGGCTGACTTGTCTAGCATTCAGTAGCCCCTGGATTTGATCCCAGTGACACAGAGATGAAGGAATTGGGGCACTGGTGTACATAGAGGGAGAGAACTATGTGACAAGCCCAGAAAGGGATAGAAATCCACAAGTCAAGGAGGGATCCTAGAATAGTCCTTCTCTCAACCCCCTCAGAAGAAGCTGCCTTTCAACAGTTCGGTTTTGACCTCATGCAGGACTGTGAAGCACTAGTTTTGTGCTTATGGAACTGTTAGGACAGCCCTCGAAATTTAAATAAACTTTGGTACCAAAAATGGACCTCTACTCCAATATCCAAAACGAATGAGGATTGCTTTGAAATTGGGTAGCATTGGGAGAGTTGAGATTTGGCATTAAAAAAGCATAAATTGCCTTGGAGAGACTGTTGGTAGAAATATGCGCGTTAAGGAGGCTCTGGAGAAAGCCTGGGAGGAGAAGAGGGCTGTAGAGAAAGCGGTTATTGTTTCAGAGAGTGTGTTTTGCACCATGAACAGAATGTTACTAGAAACAGCCTTATTAAAGGCGCTGTGGAGAAGTCTCAGAGAAGCGAGGCCCTGTGTTTGGGAACTGGAGAAAAGTGATCCTTGTTACAGTGACAGGACTTGGCTGACTTGCACTCTGGTCGACAGAAGCAGAGCTTGAAGCAAAGAATTTGGACACTTGTTTCCCGCGATTTCTAAGCCAAGTGTGGAAAGTACAGTCTGGTTTTTCTTTGTTGCTTGTGATAAAAATGTGAGAAGAGAAAAATAAATGGAAGACTCCCAAGGCAAAGGAAACCATCACTGCTTGGTTTCCATGATTCTTACCTTCTCCAGTGTTTTCTGGAAAGAGGACCAATGGCTAGCTCAGCCAGCGTGAGAGACAGAGGGGCGTCTCTCTCACGAAGCGTGTTTGGAGGATCCTCTGTCTGATAGTTTGAATGCCTGTGAGTTGCACAGGAGACCATCATACTTTCTAGGGTTTGCATACCAGCTGAAACACGGACATCCTGAACTTCAAGGGAGAGAGATGAGATGGGAGAAAGGGCAGAGGCCAGTGGGGCTGCCACTGTTGCTGTGCAGCCGGGAGATACTGGCCCAGAGGTTGAGAGCCACCTCCTTTCTGAAAGCTGAGGGTGGGTGTGCCTGGGGTGAAGCTGAAACATGAAGCTGGTCGTGTTGTCTGAACATGGTGGATCAATCCCTCTTAGCAGAAAAACTGGGCAAAAACTTTCTCTTAGGGTTATACACACAGTAAATTTCTGGTAGAGAAATTTTACATGTTTTATACACTTTAATCCTCACAGAAGCCTTGGACACCAGTTTTATTCCACTCACCTTAATGGCTTGGAGATTAAGCAAATTGCCTAAGATTTCATGACTAGAAAATGGAAAAATCAGGTTTTAAGACCATAGCTGATGTCAAGGTCTTTTGAGTTCAGAAGAAGATGGGACTGTGTAACAACAACAAAGAATAAACAAAACTGGCCACACTCACTCAGAATAAAAACTAAAGTAATACACTTTACCTGCTACTCACATCACACAGCACGTGGGTATGGGTGTGTGTATCTTAAGTCTGATGCACAAAACTGCAGACCAAGCATCCAGGAGTCCTTCCAGTGTGGATGGGTTTTCAACCACGTGTCTAATCACCATAGACCTTTTGTTCTCTGAGCCTGTTACCTATAGTCAACTGGGGTCTGAAAATAATGAAGAGAAAATTGCATAAGTAAGTAATTCTTGTTTTATATTTCACATCATTCTGAGTAGTAAAATGAGATTTCAAAATATCTTACTCTATGCCATCCAAGACATAATTTATTCCCTTGTCCAGTGTGTCCATGCTGTATATGTTACCTTTCTGTCAATCATAGTAGCCTTTTAAATTGTCAACTTGTACATGGCTTGAACACAGTTCTTGTGCTAAACAATCCTATTTTATTTAATAATTAAACCCCAAAAGTATTGGTACTGGGAATTCAGATGTGCCAAAGAGAAGCCACAAAGTACCTCCTTTAAATGAATAAAATGACACCTCAATTTAATAAGGAAGAAAATCATAGATTACTAAGATACGAGGTATTTTTGTCTTGTAAGATATTTCACTACAGCATGTTACTTTTTCTATCTTATTATTTGCTATTGCTACTCTGCCTAATCTATAAATGAAAGTTTAACATGAGTATTAGAGAAAGTATAGGATATTTGTATGCAGGGTCTAGTGACACCCATGATTTGAGAAATCCATTTGGAGTCTTGGAATATGTCCTCCAGATAGAGGGGAGGACGATGCATGGCCCCTTTGTCTATGCTGATGTCCTTACTGATGTCTGTATTTTTGTATATGTGTGTTTTTAGAAGTTTGATGCATAAAGCTACAAGGCCAAGTGTGCAGTAGTCCTTCTGGAAAGGCTGCTATGTCTGTGGATCTGTCTTCACCTCTGTTTGTGTCTGTCCATATTCACAGCCATTTCTATGTGTGCAGCTGTGGGTATAAAGCAAGGACAAGCTGCATAGCCCCAGTGATCCTTTCCAACCCTTCAGTCCCTGTTAACTACATGCTATGCAACCTTTAGCGAAGGTGTCAGGGACACGTCTCTTCCACTGACTGTCAGGTTACAGATCCCGTGTCACAGTGAAGGTATTTACCGTTCTTATACCATCTGCATTTGAAGCGGCTCCCTCCTCGGCTTCCTCCTCACAGCTGAGGCTTGAATGCTATTTTAGAGATTCACAAATCTCTTGGTGGCAATGATTTTTAAAATTCATTCTTTAAGCCTTCATTGCAAGCTGGAATTTAAGAAGATTTATTTTTTAATACATTCTGCAAATGCCAGCTACAATTGCTTACTACCTAAGAGAAGTCTTTTCCCTATTTAAATGACACACCATTTTGTTGTCCTGGCCTTTTGGGCTTTTTATTCTAACATGCTCTGTGTTGCCCTGTGTGGAATAACAAGAAGAGCTTTATAGCCTCATGGCCTTTGGGTTAGAGGCAAACTCCTGGTCAATACTCACATTTAATTATGTTTTTAGCACAACAGTGTCATGATTTTATGACAAATTATCCTGACTTACTTCATTTTTTACATACAGAAACATGTCACACTTTACACACATCATGATCATTTCTATGTAAACTTCATTCAGATAAAAATGGGCCAAATTTCTAGGAATTCAAGATCTAATTGTCTTGGATTTTTAATTGACTTTTACCTATTATTATTGTGCGTGATGTGCAGGCGTGCTGGTGCCCTGGAGCACGTGAAGGTCAGCAGAAAATGTCGAGGAGCCGTTGCTGTCCTTTATCTTCGTCATGGGTCCCAGTCACCAGGCTTGCATGGCAAGCGTGTACCTGCAGGGCCACTGGGCAGCACCGTTTCTACTTTGTTTTATCTATTTTGTGAATAGCTGACAACCAGGCTCTCTTGTTTCTGCTGTCTTCCAGTGCCAGGCCACTTGTAGGTTTTTGAAAATCAACAGAGGCCCACCGTGAAGGATCCTCTGCAGGCCCCTTGTTCTAACAGAGACCATCTGACAACTTTGTGAGGTCTCCACGGTTTTGCCTGTGCTCATCATGGATCTCTGCTGACCTATAAAGCACTTGGCACATAGCGCATGCTAAATGAAAGACAAGAATTTAGAAGAGAGCCCTAATTGTAAAAAGCTAGCAATACTGACAATATCATGAGTCTGGGTTAGAAAGTCAGTAATCCTAACAAATTCAACTCTGTTCAACTTACATCAGAAGAAAATATGTGTAGTGTGCATGCTTCATGATCAAATTGATCCTGGTAGGAGAAGACTTCTGTTGGCCAAGTGTTGACCAACAGAATGGATCAGCTCATTCACTGTTGTACACATCTGCTACAGATGAAGATTTCTTCTAGTTCTGACTCTACACTTCACACTCTCCTTCCCCCACTGTCTACCTGCAAGTTCCGGGAACTAAGTGGACACTTTAACTCAAGGCATAGTCTCTTATGGTGCCGCTTTAGACCACGGACCACCCTTGTCTGTGCTTTGACTTCAGACTTTGAGCTCCACAGCCTGGAAAGAACATCCTTCTGCTTTTTAAGCTGCTCAATTAGTGCCAATTAGTTGTGAAAGCCCCAGGTGCCTGTTATTCCTTCCATTGTGCCCTTGATAAGCAAACTTTACATGGAACAGAGAACCCTAAAACTGCTGAGCTGATGGGCTGGGGAGACAGCTCAGCAGTTGAGAGTGTGTACTGCACTTGTAGAGGACCAGCATTTGGTTTCCAGTTCCAGATCAGGTGGCTCACAACTGCCTGTAACTCCAGCTTCGGGGAGCCAACATCTCGGCCTTTCATGGACACTGCACTGTATGCACACCTCCACAAACACACACACAAATAATAAAAATAAATATTAAAAAAATTAAATTATACCCCTTCGCAGCCCATGAGGATTTATGCACAGGTAATTGTTGATGAGGGAGGGAGGGGCATTTTTTCACTGGTATAGCCACCGGTAAGGTGCACATTTGCCTATAAACACCCCTGCTCACATTTCTTTAAATAAGCTCAATCAAACTCACGGGGCCACGAAAAAACACATGAAAATGGAAGACCAAAAAAAGATGCAGAATGTAGAAGTAGAGGAGAAGGGTAGGAGGGAATACAACTGAAATCATGTATGCGGATGAAAGAGTCCTAACAAAATCCACCGTTGTATGTAATTAATATATGCTAACAAAACACTTAAAGTTTGAATTCTAGCTTCTAATACACATGTGAAGCATAGCATTAAAGTATCTTCAAGTGTCTGGAACTAATTTGGATTTTTAAAAGTACCTGGTGAAGTTGATCATCTTCAACAAGTAATTCCTTCAACATTTTATATATTAGAAACTTAATAGAAGCTACAAAATAAAGACATGATTTGTTTAATGGAAGTTCAGTTTCAATTACACTTACACAATATGCATACATGCATGCCATTTTATTGGAGGGGGGTCAAGTTTCCTGACATTTCACCATTTTCTCTCACACACAGAACCAATGGTTTTAAAAGACTTGGTTTTTGATTTGTGTGTGTGTGTGTGTGTGTGTGTGTGCGTGCGTGCGTGCGTGTGTGTGTGTGTGTGTGTGTGTGTGTGTGTGAAGGATTATGTACACATGAGTACAGGTGCCCACAGAAGCCAGAATAGGGGATCAGATCCTCAGAGCTGGAATTGCATATGATTGTGAGCTGTCCAATGTGGGTGCTGGGAACTGAACGCAGATCCTCTGCAGGAACAGTATACACCCTTAACCACTGGGCCATTTCTCCAGCCCTGCACCAGTATTTGTATACCTGTAGTTCATTCATACATTTTTCACATGAGTTCAAAGCTCTTGGTATAACAATGCTTGTGTAACCATCTACTTCTGATTCATTACCAGAGTTAATGCCACCCATTCTCCTAAACAACACATTTCCTCCCAGGAATATACAGGGCTCTTTGAGAGCTGTATTTATGCTTTCAAATTCCTCAGGTAGCAGTTAGCAATTTTCTGCATCAGGACACTAAGTGGAAATGCAGAATAATTACCAAAACCTACCAGATGTTTGCTGTTGGCATTTTTTGGAGTGTATAAGCTAAGTAAGCTAGCACCTTGATGAAACATCTGCACATTTTATCCAGAAAGCACCTAAATTCATGTAGATAATGTTATTGATTGTATTGAAAGATAATGTCATTCATGCTAATGAGAATCTGGAACAAAATGTGTTATTTTAGTTTAGAAATAGTTCTTTAAATCTACTATAATGTTATGTTTAAGTTTCCAATAGTATGAGAGTTCAGTACAATTTAGTTCAAGTAACACTTGATGAACTTGAACTGTGTGTTAGGCGCAAGACTGTAGAAGCAGAGGATACAGTGATAATTTAGACTGCTCCCAGCAGTGTAGGATAGCCACACAAATAATTCAACAGCCAGTTAAGTGTTATCTATAGAATATCCGCATTGTTTCAGAGGTTCCCAGAGTCTTACAAAATGTATGGAAGTTACCTACAGAAGGGCTTAGCAGGGCAGAATATCCATTCTCTCTCTCTCTCTCTCTCTCTCTCTCTCTCTCTCTCTCTCTCTCTCTCTCTCTCTCTCTCTCTCTCTCGGTGTGTGTGAGCCAGAGTGTGTGTGTAGAGATCAGAGGACAACTTTCACAAAGGAGAATCAGTCCCTCCTGCCTTTATATGGCTTTCAGGGATTGAACTCAGGTCACAAGCTTGGTGGCAATAACCTTTATGGCTAAGCATTTCACAAGCTCAACTCAATCTTTAGAGACTTTCCAAATAAATGTTGTTTTAGTTCAGGTTTGGATTTACAGAATTATTGCAAAGATGGTATCACAACCAATTTTTCCTACTATGAAGTTTCAGTAATATGAGACTTTTCAAAAATAACGAACAAACATTGATGGTTATTAAGTCCATATTTTACTCACATTCCCTCACTTTCCCCCTAATATCCTTTCACTGTTCCAGGATCCCAAAAGGGAGCATCCCTCAGACACCTCTGATGGACAGTTTCTCAGCCCTTGCTTTGGAAACCTTTAGCGTTTCAAGGGGCTGCTCGGGTGCGCTGTTGGATTTGTCTTGGGTTTGTGATGATGACTCTGGGGTTATAGACTTGGGAGAGGGGCCACAGACATGAAGTATCATTTTCATCCTGTCATATGAAAGGTCCCCACTGTTCACATAACATGCCATCTGGCTTGTAACAATTCTATTCTGGTTTTGCCCTATAAGCTTGTCCCATCCAAGCCCATCAGGCTGCTCCTTAGAAGGCAGCAGTCTGTGTGAACAACCTCCATCTAAAGAGTGAGTTTTGCCCCATCTCAAGCATCCAGTGTCTGAATAAATCATTTGTAATGCTTCTGTTCAAAATGATTTATCTACTTTTCCACATTTACTTATCTGTTCCATCATGTGTTTATGTCAATGCAGACTTATAGATATTTATTTTATAGTCTTTGAGTTATAATTCAACACACTCGGCTGTTCAGATTTTTCCCTCCTAGCCAAGCAGCACTTTCCCAGTCAATTGCTGTGACACCCTGACATCTCTGCCTCACCACAGGTTCTGTTTTAAACACTTCATGATTTCTAGCACTGTGAGGTGTTCTTAGCCCATCTCCTGGTTCTGTCCTACAAGCAAGGAGCTCTCCAAAGAGAGCCAGCTTGTTTAATTGAAGGATTCTATTGGGAGACGATATCTGGACACAACGTGTGTTTGTTGTTGTTGAGGTTCCTTTAAGCCCTTTCAGCTGACAGGGCTTAGATGTACATGTACAGTCTCTTGGGGTCCGTACTTCCTTATACACAAGTATATGTGTTTCCATCCACTTCTACACATGATCGTGTCCATCCACTAAGTCCAAACTGCTGTCTCACCTTCTTCTTGCTTTGTTATTTAACTCTAGTGTACAGTAGAGGGGCTTTACCTCTAACCTTGCAGGAAAGAGCCTCAGCAGCTTCAGTACTGTTTATGTGTGATTTATTTAGTCTCTAGCTTTGCAGAATCTACTTGTTTCTTTAATTTCTTAGATCAGGATTCCTCCACACCACTGCTCCATTATTTTGCAACATTCCATATTCTATTCTAGGATCCTCCCACTTCATTTTTTAAGATTTAGTTTTCAATTTAAATTACTGTTTGAGGATTTCATACATGAACACTGCATTTAGGTCATTTCCACACCTCCCTTTCTCCCTCCAACTCCTCTTGTTCCCCTCACTCCCTCTCAAATGCAGGACTTCTTTGTCGATAATTATTAGTTATACATATACACACATATATGAATATATAACAGTAATAGTTATAGACAATAGATATATGCATATATGTGTATATATGTGACAATAATAGTTATAGACAATACATATACTGCCTAAACAAGACTGGTATAATGACACCGGTTGACACTCTTGCCTTGTTCAGAACATCACACACCTGAAAGCATACAACACAAAGCTTCTTTAGACTGATATCTCTCACTCAAGATAGTCATTAGAGACTGATTGTAGCTCATCCCTTTTAATCATCAGGAAGTGTTGCATTGAGTGGCTATACTGGAGCTCATTTACCCATTCACCTCTTGGAAGACCTTGTTTCTGTTTCCAGAATTTTTTTTATTGTGAAAATACTGCTGTAAGCAAGAATACATGGGCTTTTGTGTAGACATGTTTTAAATTAGTTGGGTAAATACCTCAGCAAGGTCACTGGTTGGTGCGCTCAGTCCTATTTTATTATTATGGGAACAGCCTTGCAAAGCTTTTATGTGGCTCTGTATTCCAGCCATGAAAGCCTCCTGCAGCCTGTCTGCCTGCCGGCAGCTGGTGTGTCTTAGGATTTCCACAGTTGTAAGAGGTGTGCAGTGGTCACTGCTACACGTCAATGCCCTTGTGACAAACGAGGCTGAGCCTCTTTTCATGCATGTATTCGCTGTTGTGTGTCTTCTCTGGGGACACCACTGTGCATTTGTTTTGCTGTTTTCGAATTGAATCATCTGATATTTTATTCTCAAATACATCACAGTCAAAAAGGCAAGCAAATTTTCTCCTATTTCCAAGACATTCTAATTTTTAGACTTTTACATTTATGTCTACAATTGATTTTTGCTCAGTGTTTCTGTTGCACAGATTTCTGCTCAGGCTCCTTTTTCTGACTATTGGAAAACAAGTCTTTCTTCATGGTGTTATCTTTGCTGACTTGTCAGAGGTCAGCTAACAAAGTTGATAAAAATCTACCTCTGAGCTTTCTAGTGTGTTTTAACAACTCATATGAGTGGTTTTTTAAAACTGATATTCCTAAACACTTACAAATAAATTTATCAAAATAGACTTACAATTTAACCATTAAATACTTCCAGATAGTCTGAGAAATACTTAAGGGAAAAGATATCCCATAGTCATGGACCAGTGCTGTGATCTGAGTGAAAATGGTTCCCACAGGCTCATATGTTTAGATGCTTAGTCACCAGGGAGTGGAAATGTTTGAGAGGGTTAACAGGATTAGGAGGTGTGGCCTTGTTGTAGGAAGTTATTACTGGGGTGGACTTTGAGGTTTCAAAATCCCAAACCAGGTCCAGTCTCTCTCCCTTTCTCTCTCTCTCTCTCTCTCTCTCTCTCTCTCTCTCTCTCTCTCTCTCTCGATGTAGAACTCTCAGCTACTTCTCCAGCACCATGCCTGCCTGCATGCCACCACGCTCTCTGTCATAATAATAGACTAAACCTCTGAAACTGTCAGCAAGTTGCCTTGGTCATGGTATCTCTTCACAGCAATAGAACAATAACTAAGATAACCAGTGACTACAATATTGGTTTATATCACTATTTTTCTATAGTTGCTCTTAGATTTGATGCATTCTAATAAAAAAACCCCAGTGTAATTTTCTGGGGAAAGTGACAAGGATATTCTAAAATTTATAACAAAAATGTTCAGAACTTAACAGTATCCAGATAAATTAATCAACATAGTGCTATTTGAGGATAAGAAGGGAATTGGGAGTTCATAAGTAAACTCTTGCATTTATTATTGTTGATTTTCAACAAGATGCCAAGGTCACCAAACAAAGAAATAAGAGGATTTTAAAATACAAATATGAAAAACAATGACATCAGATTCCTACCTCACAGTAAATTAAACAACCTGAAAATGTTGTAGACCTACATGAAAGAGCCTTAAGATGAAACTAACAGGTCAATATGAGTAAGCCTCCATACCTCAGGTTATGAGATGGATTCTTACACATGGCACCACAACCACAAGTATCAACAAAACACCTAACTGAAGTTGATCAAGATTAAAAATGTTCATTTTTCAAATGTTACAATCAAGACCGTCAAAGGAGACTAGGGAGATGGCTCAGTGGCTCAGTGGGTAAGGTGCTTGCTGTGAGACCATGAGGGCCTGAGTTCAGAGCCCCAGCACTCACATAAAAGCAAGGCACAGTGACGTGTGTCTGCACTCTCGGTGCTAGGGATACATGAAGAGGAGGAGCCCTGGGACTCACTGGCTAGGCAGCCTAGTGAATGAGTGTGAACTCCAAGTCTAGTGAGAGACCTTGTCTCAAATATTAAGATAGAGAAGCAACTGAGGAAGAAATTTGCTGTTGACTTCTGGCTTCCACATGCTCCCAAATGGAAGAGAGCATCCAATCATACATGCATAACACACACACACACACACACACACACACACACACACACACACACACATTGAATGAATAAAATACTAATTTTTAAAGATATCATTTCACACTTACTCTAAAGACTATGAGAAAAAGCAATAGACAATAGCAAGTCCTGGTGGAAATATAGAGAAACTGGAATGTTCATCCACTGTTGGGTAGATGAAAATGATATAGCAATTTTGAAGAATCATTTGCTTCATTCAAATGTTAGGCCTAGAACCACCATGTAATCTGAAACTCTACACCTGGACATGCGGAGTACATCACTGAAAAGGGGTTGCTCAGATAAGAACTTGTACATGGTCATAGAAGCTCTATTCACTATAACCCGCATCTATAAGATTCTGGGTGACATAACTACATAATAGAAAAATCATTCAGTGATAAAATAATATGAAGTGGGGTTGGAGAGACGGCTCAGCACTTACTGCTTTTGTGAAGGACTCAGCTTCTGTTCCCAGCACCCAGGTGGCAGCTCACAACCGTCTGTAACTCTAATCCCAGGGGTCCCCACCCCCTCTTCTGGCCTCTGTGAACAGCAGGCCCACACATAGTACACATACAAGTGAACATGCAAGTTTGCTTCTTTTACTGTGATAAAGACTGTGACCAAAAGCACCTGGGAAGGGAAGGGGTTTTAGGTTTACACAGCCTGATCACAGTCATTGAGGAAATCAGGAGAGGGACTTAAGGTAGAAACTTGATGGTAGGAACTGACACAGAGCCCTGGGGGAACACTGCTTGCTTATTGGCTTGCTCCTTGTGGCTTGTTCAGCCTGCTTTTTTTTTTTTTTTACATGAAGGACCATCTGTCCTGAGTGGGCACCGCCCACAGTGGACTGGTCCTCTCACATCAATCATTAACCAAGAAATGCTCTACAGGCTTGCCTACAGTCCAATCTGATGGAGGCATTTTCTCAACTGAAGTTCCTTCTTGTATCAAGTTGAGAAAAAACTAACCTGCACACAGGAAAAACACCCATACACAAAAATAATAATTAATAATTAAATTTACTTTAAAAAAAGGTATGAAGTGGGATAGTAGTGGAGCTGACTGTAGATTACTTAGCTACCATATGCCAGGCCCTCAGTTCTATCTCAAACACAACCAAAGAGAAAGAAAAACATATGACATACTGATGCTACAGCATGGGTAGGCCTTGGGAATGTTAGTCTTCATGGGGATGCCAGGGACGAGGGCTTATACACTGCGATCGCGAGAGGATGGGTAATATAAGCAAATTCATAGACACAAAACATGGAGAAAGACAAGGAGTGACGGCTAATTTCGTCTGCGTGTGTGTGCGTGTGCGTGTGCGTGTGCGTGTGCGTGTGTGTGTGTGTGTGTGTGAGTATGTGTTACAGGAGTGAACTTATGTGGAATGAGATTGTTTTGAAGGTTACACAACTCTACATGCATCAACAACACGGAATTATGTTTTCACAGGCTGATTCTTCTGATCCTAAAAGCTTGCCGACTGAGTGGCACTGAGTAAATTGGGCATGATGACGGGTTGTCAAGATGGTCCAACCTGTAAAGCACCTGCTGAGCCCAGAATCTAAGTAAATGTGGGAGGAGAAAGCCAATTCCACAAAGTTCTCCTCTGACCTCCACACACACAAACACAGACATGCAAATGCACAAGCACACACACCATGCACACACACACACTCTCACACTGTAGTATAAAGTTTAAGAAAAAATTAAAAGGAAAACACACCAAGGTCTTTCTAGGCTTATAAGCATATTACTCATTTCTAGGAATGACTAATACATGTGACATATCATCATATTGTATGTATATTTGAGATAAGTCAATCAACTAGATGCTTAATTTGGGTTGTAAAACAAGTCGACTAAATCCAAAAGCCTGGCTCTCTGATTGCACTACCGCTGTTACTCTCCTGAGGCTCTGTTTGACCAAGCCTTGCCATGGGGCTCCTTACCAAGGAGGCTTCCAGAACAGACTACAGAGCTAAGTGTCCACAAAACTACACTTCAGTGTGTTCCCCGAAAGTGTGGGGATGTTAGACAACCAGCTTGCAGAACATCTAATTTAAAATTCTTTCATCTGTACTGAGTATGAAGCTATAAAACACAGCCAAATTAAGTAAAAATTTCCTTCCATTGGTCCTTTTGTTCCAAAACTAATTTATTGCCTGACAAGTCACATGTATGATCTGGCCACCTTATCAACTGTGCTGAAAAAAGAAAATTCCAGGTGGAGTGTCTGTCTGGTTTACATGCACTGACCCCATTGTTTCACTTCCTGTTGCTAGGCAACCACCCACCAGAATATGAAAAATTTATTTCTAATCAAGTTTTTATTCTACATGGCCTTAGGAAAGGAATAAATAAAGCCCATGCACATATAAAATAGCTTCCAGAGTGACTTTAAGTCTCTAGTAATAACTCTAAGCTAGTTTTTTTTTAATTTAAGAATTGAAAAATCTGATTTATCATTAAAATTACAAATTATAAGCTTGTGTTCAGTTATCCCTGAATGAAGGGGAAGTCATAATTCAGAAACTTTCTCCTTTTTTTTCTGAAATGGCTGATTTATTTTGTCTGCTGAAATCAATCTCACTGGGTGTGGTGGCATTTATCTATAATCCCAGTGCTTAAGAGGCTGAGGCAGGAGGATAGAACATTCAGAGCCAGCTTGGGCTGCATAACGGGACCCTGTTTCAAAACAAACCAACAAACAACATATTCAAGGGCTTCATTTACTAGAAGGTTAAAATATTGAAATTATTCAACTCATTTTATTTATATTAATTCAGTTCAATATTGGGCACTCACTGCCCTAGTCAACATGGAAAGTGCAAAAGCAATTATGTATCAGGTACTGTCTTCAAGATGATCACCTAATAAAGAAATGTAAAATATGTGGTATCAGTCTACAAAGGAGTTTGGCCAAGCCTAGTAGATAGGGTCCTGCTCTGGGGTCCACAGAAACACAAGCCTGGAACCTACATTGTTAGTGTGATAGTCAGCATTCAAGTATCAAGTATCAAGTACCAAGTATCCAAGTACTAGTACCGGAGCAACAACTTGGAGTCTTACCAAACACGATAAACCAATGTGTGATGGCTCATTGGGCATTCCTGGGTTAACTACTGCCCATGGCCTACACCCCCAAACTGAGGGGCCTGGGAAAGAAGAGCACTGACCCAACACTGATCTGAGGAAGCCTGGACAGGACCACAGCCCAAGAACAGTCTGTCTGCTGCAGAATGACTGAAGTTGGAGGTTTTGTGCTCTAGTTTCTGTTGTTGCGATAAAACACTCTGACAAAAGCAACTTAGGAGAGAACAGGTGTATTTGGTTTATACTTCCGGGTCATTAGTCCACTCTGCATGGAAGCCAAGGAGGGGAACTTGTTGTATTATATCCACAGTCCAGAGCAGAAAGAAATAAATTCAGACAGGATTGCTTCCTTGTCTGTGCTCAGCTTCACTTCTCCACCCTGGGGAATAGTGCTCCCCACAGTGTGGCTGGGTCGACATCAGTTAAGACAGTCACCCCCAGAGCCATGCCGACAGGCCAACCTGATCCGACGATCCCTTAATGAAGACTTTCTTCCCAGGTCTTGTGAAGTTTGCAGTTAAAAACCAATCATCATGCTTTGCAAGTAGTGTGGCAGCTGAGCTGCCCTTCTGGAGGGTTTGTAGGACTTCATTAATCATAAATAACAAGGAAGAGACACACAATATTCAAGGAAGAGGACAATAAAATATGATAGCAATCGGATGGTGTGATATTCAAGTGATGGCTGATAGATGCAGACAAGGGAAATAGAATTGTGGAGTGGGAGGCAATGGAGTGTGTCCTGGCTAGTTTCATGTCAGCTTGACACAAGTTGAAGTAATCGGAGATGAAGGACCCTCAATGGAGAAAATGCTTTCATAAGGTCAGTAGGCAAACCTGTAGGACATCTTCTTAATAGTGATTGATGGGAAAGGGCCCAGCCCATTGTGGCTGGTACCACCCTGGGCTGGTGGTCCTGGGTTCTATAAGAAAGCAGGCTAAGCAAGCCATGTGGAGCAAGCCAGTAAGCTGCCCTCCTCCAAGGCCTCTGCATCAGCTCCTGCCTCCAGGTTCCTGCTCTGTGTGAGTTCCTGTCCTGACTTCCTTCAGTGATAAACAATGATGTGAAAGTGTAAGCCAAATAACCCTTTCCTCCCCAAGTTCTTTGGTCATGGTTTCGTCACAGCAATGATTATCCTAAGACAGAGTAGGAGCTAAACTTTGATCAGCTTGAAAAGGGCTTTGAGAGTTTAATTTAGTATGACACCACGTGACAGTGTCATTAACTGGAAGGGAGTCCTTGGCTATTGTGGATAATAGGGAAAATGAAATTGGGGAGACTTTTTTTTTTTTTTTTTTTTTTTTTTTTTGGTTTTTTGAGACAGGGTTTCTCCGTGTAGCTTTGCGCCTTTCCTGGATCTCGCTCTGTAGACCAGGCTGGCCTCGAACTCATAGAGATCCGCCTGGCTCTGCCTCCGAGTGCTGGGATTAAAGGCATGCGCCACCACCGCCCAGCTATTTTTTTATTCAAAGATTGAGTAACTATCACTGAGCAAAATCAATCATAAGTTCAAATGGATCCTTCAAAGAGATGGTGAGATACCTTTTCGGATATGTGACAACCCAATTGTCTAATGTCTTAAATACTATTTAATAGTTCTTTTTTCTGGTTGTGAACTAATTGTGAAAGTTGTTACTAGAGAAAGTCTAAATCACCCATGATCCTCTTACCCATACAAACCTTGCTAATCTTTGAAGTGCTTCCTATTCGCGGCTTTTTCCTCAATCCTAACATCTTTGGCAAAATCTTTAGTAAATAATTTTTGGTGATTAATTTTAATATTCGTATACTGCATATGCACTTCAACTGCTCAGCAGCAGACTGTAGTGTGGGATGGATTATAATAAAATTTGAGGACTCATTATTTTTTTTTTAGAAAAGTTTTGAAATCCATGCTGAATCATTTGGACTTGTATTTCTGTGCATGCAATGATGGCCTGTCCAGAGCTGTTGGGGAATGTGGTGTTATGAAATATTACCTTTCAGTAAAAAGCTAATGTGTAGCCCAGTACACACACACACACACACACACACACACACACACACACACACACACACTATGCTTCTGAACTTGACCTGGTGATTCTCAGTACAGTGCAGCCAAGTATAGGACCAAGTGTCAGAGGTCAGGCAGGAAGAGACAGAGATGTGCTAGGGCTTCTCCATAGGTCCCTGTTTCTGATGTCTGGTAACTGCCTCCCCCTGCCTCCTTCATAGTTTTCTGCTGTTGCTATGGTGAATATCTTACCAGCCTTGAAGTTTCCCTAATGTTGTTACGTTTGTTTGTTTGTTTGTTTGTTTGTTTGTTTTTGGTGGGGTCTCACTATGTAGCCTTGTCTGGTTTGGTACTAGCAAGTAGATCAGGCTGTCTTTGAACTCATAGAAATCTGCCCGCCTCCCAAGTGCTGGGATTAAAGGTGTGTGCCACCATGCCTGGCTTTACACCGAAATTGTAATGAGACTCCTTTATACCATTCCTGGCTAGATGATCCACTAAAAGGACTTGCATCGTTCAACATGTAACTGCAGTCATGGCTATAATCCTATCTTTTTTTCCTTTTCCTTCTTTTTATTTATTCTTTGTGTCTTTCTCATCATGCATCTCCATCCCATTCATTTCCCTGTCCCTGTGTATCCACCCTCTGCCCTTGCAGCCTTCCCCCAAAAATAAAATAAAATTTAAGAGGAGAGACAGAGACAGAGACAGAGAGAAGGAAAAAATCAATCTCATCATGGAAGCTGCTGTAGTGTGACACAGTGAGTCATACAATAAACCTTTCTATCCATATATCTTTACTTGCAAGTGTTCATTGCAAAGAGTCGTTGGTTCAAGGCCTCTGGTTTCTTCTACACTCTTGATGCTGAGCCTTCACTGGGACTCCTCTTGATTACCCTGCTATTGGCCTGTGTTGTGGAGATCCTGCAGCTTTGGGTCTGCAGGACCGGTCCCTTCACATGCTCCAGCAGATTACAGATGGGGTGGATGTTGGGGTGGGCCAACACATAATCCTGGCTCTGATTGCAGGGTTGGTCAGCCAGCCAGCTCTCCCTAGTCCTCAGTACCAGGGTGAGCTCTTCTGTATTGTCCTGGTGAGTTCATCCCCTGCAGTGATGAGCAAGGGGTGGGGCCAGTTCTCCTGCTTCCATGTCCTCAGGGTCAGAGCTCCCACATCTACACCTTCAGGGCCAGCTCTCACACCTGCCTCAGGCATTGATGGGTGGGCTGGAGGGCATCTCTCCCTCACCCATGCCACCACATGACAGATGGATAATAGGGACAGCTCTCCCATGCTCACAACTTCAGGACCTGCTCTCCCACTTGACTGTTGTAGCCAGTGGTGGGCAAGGGCAGCTCTCCCACTCTTATGACCTCAGGGCCAGCTCTCCCACCTGCCTCAGGGTGTCGATGGGGGCAGGGATCTCTCCCTCACCCATGCAGCCACATGACAGATGAGTAATGGGGACAGCCACAATTTTATCCTAATGAAAAGATACAAGTGAAATCCACAAAGTAGAAGGCGCATGAGATGATGTCATGATGTCTAGTAGAGTCAGTCAAGTAGTTCAAGAATCCTCCATCTCCCAGTGGAGTCACAGCAACATGGCCAATTCCTCCAGCAATGAGTCATGACAATCTGTATGAAATGTCTTCCAGGGTTCGTCAGCAGGATTCTGTGCTCAGGTCACCTAACACATCAACATTCCAGACTCTCAGAACAAAGAACATTCTTAGTGCAATCTCTATTGATTGTATTAATAGCTAGACATAGTAGACCCTTTTCCTAATCCCAGTTTCTTCATTAACAACTAAGAGTCAACCTTGCAAAGAACACTGTCTTCCTCCCTCCCTCCCTCCTTCCCTCCTTCCTTCCCTCCCTCCCTCCCTTCCTTCCTTCTTTCCTTTCTTTCTTTTGTTTTATTAAAAATGAGTTTTTTCCTCACATAATATATTCTAATTACAGTTTCTCCTCCCTCTTTCCTCCCAGTTCCTCCCACCTCCCCACTGTCCAGATTCACCCCTTTCTGTCTCTCAACAGAAAACAAATCCACCAGAACAGGACAAAACAAGCAAATAGAAGGAAAAGAGCCCAAGACAAGGAATAAGAAACAGATAGATACAGAGACCCACTCATCCATACACTCGGGAATCCCACAAACACACTAAACTAGAAGCCACAGTCTATACCCAAAGGACCTGAAGGGTAAAAAGATAGTAAATAAATAAATAAAACATAAGATAAAATTCAAAACAAAAATAAAAAAGCCTTGACATGACATTATCCAGTAAGACACCTCTAAAGATGCCATTGAGTTCCTTCTCTGTTGGCGTCTACTGCTGGGCATGCAGCCTAGCCTTAAGAGTAGTTTGTTTCCCTCTGAGACTCCCTTGGAGGAAACTGAATTTTCAATTGCAAGTGGTTATGAACTGGTGATAGTTTCTGGGTGAGGGATGGGGCACGTGTCCACTTCTCCTTTCAGCTCTAGGACGCATCTGGTGCAGACCCATGAAGGCTCTGTTTATGCTGCCTACGTCTTTATGAATTCATACATACTACATCAATCTTGTTGATTTAATGGGCCTTGCTTCCTTGGTGTCACCATCTCTGGTTCTTACACACTTTCCACCTCATCTTCTGTAGAGCTCCCCGAGCCCTGAGGATGTATTTATTGGAGACATCCCATTTAGGGCTGAGTTTTCCAAGATTTCTCACTCTCTGTATAATGTCTGGCTATAGGTCTCATATCTGTTCTCATCTGCTGTATGAGGAAGCTTCTCTGATGATGGTTGAGCAAGGCACTGTTCTATGAGTGTAGCAAAATGTCATCCGGAGTCATTTTATTACTACATTCCTTTAGCAGAACAGTAGCATTTGCTTTTACCCTATATTCCTGGATCATCTAGTCTCAGGTTCTTGTCACCCAAGCAGTGTTGGGTATAGGTTCCATCTCATGGCATGGGCCTTAAGTCAAATCAGTTATTGGTTGGTTACTCTCATAAGCTTTGTGCCAATATTGTGCTAGCACATCTTGCAGGCAGAACACCATTGTATATCAAAGGGTTTGTACAGAATGCCTTCCTGTACCAAAGATGCTAGCATGTAGGGATGAAGGCTCTATGTAGACACCAGCTCAACTTCTCTATGTTCAATGAGTTGTGTGGGTGTTACCTTCAGCAATGGGGCCTTGCCATCAGTTTGTGGAGAGCAACCTATGGTCTTGGCAAAAGCCTGAGTTGTTTGGGGATTCCCATGGGGTCTCTTTGGCCTACAACTCAATTAGATATAACCTGGACTAGCAGTTACATTTAGTGACAGGGATGTCCAGTTGAGGCTCTGTATCCCCCGTTATTTGGCAATTTCTTTTAGACCACCTGTGGTGATATTTTATTTGTGCTCTAACAAATAAAGCTTGCCTGAAAATCAGAGGGAGTAGCTAGCCACTAGTTAACCATAGAGGTCTGGAGGTCTGTACAGACAGGAAGTGATAGAGCTGGGTGGAGAGAGGAAGTGATAAGGTGGGGTGGAGAAAGGAGCTCGTCTCTTTTCAGCTGAGGATTTCGTAGAGGTAAGAACTAGTGGCTGGCTGCTCTGCCTCTCTGACCTTTCAGCATTTAGCCCTATATCTGACTCTGGGTTTTTATTATTAAGACCAATTAGAATTTAAGCAACAACCACCTCCATGTATGTACATATTATAGGAAGTTTCTACTGTATTAGGTTTCCATACTACCCTCAAATGGCCCTTCATTTTAGTTGTCTCCTCCTATATTCCCTCCTTTGTCCCCTTCTCCCTTCCCTCCCCATTTGATCCTCCTTCCCCCCCTCCCATCCATCCGTAACTGTCTACTCTATTTCCCTTTCATAGGGAGATCAGTCTTCCCCAGTCCCTATTCTGTACATAACCTGTGGGGTTCTATGGATTGTAGCTTGCTTATCCTTGACTTAACAGCTAATATCCACATATAAGTGAGTGTACATCATATTTGTCTTTCTGGGTCAGGGTTACCTCACTTGGGATAATTATTTTCTAGTTCCAGCCATTTGCTTGGAGATTTCATTTTTTTAATGGCTGAGTAATATTACATCGTGTAAATGCACCACTTTTTTTAAAATATTCATCTGTTGAGGGACATCTAGGTTGTTTCCAGTTTCTGGCTGTTATGACTAGAATAGCCTTCTCCATGAGTCACTCTCGACTTCCATACACTGCACGATTGAGTCTTTCTCTTCATTTGTCTTCTGGGTCTCCCTTGGGAGGTGGATTCTGTTCCAGGCATCCAGGCTGTTTATCTGAAGCCGGAGACTCTCCCCATCATTTAACATTGTTCCTTTGGGGGACAAACAAGCCATCAGAAAAGCAGATATCGTAATACCCCGTTACCTGATTGTGACCTTGACCCCTCCTTAGAACTTCCTTCCTACCAGCATTGACGCCATCAGTGGCTGGTGGGTCTCCAGTTTCTGAAGCCCTGGTGGCTGTATAGCTGCTTTTACTTTCAGGCACTGTGGTCCTACCCTAGGATTCTCAGTGCTCAACTGAGGTGGTCCTCTTAGGAGTCAGCTATTAGTTACTTTTTCCAGCTTCTTCCATAAGGTGCAAGCCCACTCAGATTCCTTCTCTGCTAATGTGAATATTTCTATTATCTACTGCCACATTAAAAACCACGGAGTGGCTTAAATAGAAATATTTCACCGTCTCACCTGCTATAGTAATTCAGAAATTTGGGCAGCACTTAGCTGGACAAGTGTTCTGCTAAGCACAATGCCATTTGGGTCTCTTAGACACATTCACTAGCCCTCGGACTGTGTTAGATTGTGATGATATATTGTGTACCCCAATATATTGTGTATACTAATAAACTTATCTGAGGATCAGAGGACAGAGCCAGCCACTAGATTAAACATAGAGGCCAGACAGTGGTGGCACACACCCTTAATCCCAGCACTTGGGAAACAGAGATCTGTCTGGATCTCTGTGAGTTCAAGGCCAGCTGGGAACAGAGCCAGGCAGTGGTGGCACACACCTTTAATCCCAGGACTTGAGATTTCATGCCTTTGCTTGGGAAGGACACACGCCTTTAATCCCAGGAAGTGACATGGCTGGGTGGAGAACGGTACATAAGGTGTGAGGAGACAGGAACTAAGCAGCAGTTCAACTGAGACCCTCAGGGGTGAGGACTCAGAGGCTTTCAGTCTG
Organism: Peromyscus eremicus; assembly: GCF_949786415.1. Taxonomy (NCBI): domain Eukaryota; kingdom Metazoa; phylum Chordata; class Mammalia; order Rodentia; family Cricetidae; genus Peromyscus; species Peromyscus eremicus. The sequence continues at coordinate 26,868,229 of NC_081421.1, read as the reverse complement.
AGGATTCGTGGAAACAAGATCAGCTGAGTTGGCAAGGTGAGGTTGGCTGTGGCTTGTTCTGCTTCTCTGATCTTTCAGCTTTAACCCCAATATCTGGCTCTGGGTTTTTTTTATTATTATTAATAAGACCGTTTAGCAATTCATGTTACATTAGAAGCCCAAGGCCTCTCACCGTTAAGTCGTCTAGCTCACCATCACGCAGGCCCAGGGCTTCTCTGTGTGGTTTCTCAGGTAGGTTAGTTACAGTTCCGGCATGACAGCCAAGGCTCTGAGAACCCACGAACAAGGCTGCCTGTGCTTTAACAGAGAGGTCTGGCACTGGCAGGGTCCTCTTGACACACTGCACTCTACAGTGTAACCACCAGCCCACCCGGATTCAAGGAGGAGAGCAGACCCTACCCTTACCGGGAGGAGTAGGTAGAATTTAGGACCACATAAGTCCTGTGCTTTATAGCCAAGAGTGTTCAGGTTATGATGCAAAAGCTCTTTAAACCACCATAAAATACACTTTCTTTTCCCTGGCTGGATATAGAAACAGCACCTGGCATGAAGAAAATCCAAGCTCTGCCCTTTCGCTTCTCGCTCTGACTGTAAATCACTACGTGTAATAATGTCACAGCTGAAGTATTGCTCCCTCTCTAGGTAGTAGAGTCTCTGGCTGCTCACACCAGAAAGTTATAAATCACAGACGGGTTATTGGATTTTCCAACACAGTGGGGACTGAGGAGCCTTTGGCAGTGAATCTTTCTAGCCTTGCCTCCTCAGAGGCTCATCTATCAGTAGATTGGTGGCATCCCTCTGTGCCGAGAGTTCATTTCCCTCCTGCTTCCAGCCAGGCACTACCTTCAAGTGTGTGTGTGTGTGTGTGTGTGTGTGTGTGTGTGTGTGTGTGTGTGCAAAGGGTCAGAGAACAACCTTGTGTGTCAGTCTCAGACACCATCTACCTTTTTGTTTTGAGACAGGGTCTCTCGTTAGCCTAGAACTCATAAAATAAACTAAGCTTGCTTTCCAGCAAACCCCAGGGATCTGCTGTCTCAGCCTCCATGCTGGCACCACAAGCTTACACCACCGTGCCTGGCTTTTCTCGTAAATGAGTTCTAGTTATAGAACTTGGATCCTTGTGACTGACTGATGCCAAGCCCTGACTGTGATCTTCCTGAAGCCATTCCTGGGACCATGTTCAAGTTGATCACAGAGGGTGACCTCTGGGTGAAACTAGCATACAGGAATCCCCTGGGTTTGTGTTGCTCATGGGATAACCTCCCGAAACATTCCAGTTTTAAAGAGTACAGCACCAGGAAAGTTCTAGCACTTCCATGAGTTGCCTCTCCAGAAACACACACATTATTTGCATTAAATTGCCAACTGAAGGGAAGCAAAGACCTGTGTCAGGAGACAGAGTAACTCTGGGGAGAAGGGAGTGTAAAGAACTCTGAACACATTGATGAATAATGCAAGCTTTTATCACACACACACACACACACACACACACACACACACACACACACACACGGCGAGAATCATGGGCAGCATCAGCTCACATGAACCTTCCCATGTGCTGCTCCGTGAAGTGCAGTCCTGCTGCTCAGGTAATGAAGTCAAGACCACTTAAATCCACTGCTCAAAGGTCACCCAGGTCTTTTGTAAACAAACTATACATATTGACTTTAAAGAAGAAACACTGTCTTTTTTTTATTTTCCAGATCAAGTTTTAAAAATAAGACAAGGGACTGGAAAGATGGTTCAGCAGTTAAGAGTGCTTGCTTCTCGTGCAGAGGACAGAGTTCTGTTGCCAACACCCACATCAGGTGACTCACAATCACCTGTACCTAAAAGTCCAGAGGATCCAACACCCTCTGTGGACTCCACAAACACTTGCACACGAGTATACACAGAGACACACACGTTCACATAGAGACATACAGTGTGTCTAAATAATAAAATTAATTATTTTTGCACATCACAGCTTAATCTAAGGACGGCTGCCACATAAAAATCTGATCCAATGTGGTTATCTTTTGTAATAATTTGAACTTGAGTTTGGTGTCTCAGTCTCTTCCTGCTGCCGTGATAGAATTGCTGTGGGATGTTCTGTAAGCTGTGAGACTGGAGAAAACTCCAGCTACATAGAATACTCTGACAAAAGCAGTTTAAGAGAAGAGGGTCTATTCTGTCTCCTAGTTCCGGGTCACAGTCCATCATGACAGGGAAGTAAGTCACAGCAGCTGCAGCTTGAGGGAGCAGGTCATGTGGCATCAAGCAGGGAGACAAGTGTATGCTGCTCCTTGTCCCTCTCTCCACTTACACAGAACAGGACTCAAGTAAGGGAAGAGAGCCACCAAAACTGGTTGAGTCTTCCCACTTTGGATGAACATAATTAAGACGTTCACTCCTGCACGCACAGAGGTCCATCTCGCAGGTGGTTGTGTCTTCCAGGTTGACAGTTATCACTAATCATCACACATGGGGAGTAAGCAGAGTCTGGGCAGCTGCTGAGGTCATGAGCAGACAGATAAGGTTAGAGGAGTCAGAAGCTATTAGAAGGGAAGAAGCTATAGAAAAGGACAAACCGGGGTGTGATGGTGTGTGTCTGCAACACTAATGCCGGTGGGTGGAGACGGGCAGATATGGGGACTCGATGGCCAGCCCGTCTTGCCGAAATAGTGAGCTCCGTGTCCAGTGAGAGGCGCCATCTCAAAAGCCAAGGTGGCGAGTGACAGGGGAGCACCTGATGTCAAATTCTGCTCTCCACAGATTGTGCATGCACCCATGCACACAGACATGCGTGCACCCCCACCTCGGCACGTGTGTTTATCCAGTCCCACTCACAAATGGACAGAGAGGATAGAAAGAGGAGGTGAGGGGGAAAGAACAGGTAGAGCAGGACCAGGTAGAAAGGAAGCCAAGAGCAAACAGGAGCAGGGCGACTGAAGTAAGCCGTTGTAGAAGACGTGTGTATGAGGAAGAGAATGGCTGGAGGGTAACTGAGGTGCACCTCCGTTTGGATTGGCGGTTCAGCTGTGAAGGGACCATCCTGTAACTCAGCCTCTGGACCACACTGGTGCCTGAATGACCTTGAGTTCATGCACCTTTCTTCTCTTCTCCCCACAAGCCTGGTGAGCATCTCTTCCCACAATGCCTGAGCTTGAGGATGCAAATTTCATCCTATTTATTCCTAAGAGTAATTCACCATTAGTCTCTGGTCGTTTGAAGTAAGTGAGTGTACATATGCCCAGTTCTTGCTACTGGAAAGACTAGAAGAAGGTAAAAGAAAAACAAGGAATATTCTTTACAGTCAAAATGCAGGGTAATAAAAATTCCAGTGTTCTTTAAAGTGTGCTTAAAGCTGGGTATGATGTTGCACACCTTTAATCCCAACACTTGAAGGCAGAGGCAGGTGGATCTCTGTGAGTTCAAGGCCAGCCTGATCTACATAGTGAATTTCAGGACAGCCAGGGCTATATAGAGAGACCCTGTACATAGAACACAGCTTATGGGCTGTAAGGTGCTCAGCGATTAGGATATCCACACGAGATTTGTCTTTTGAATATGCTCAGTTTGTTCACACACAAACATCCTTGTAATTCTATGTTAATATAGAAGTTAAACAGCCAGTGGGGGAACTTGGACAGGAAATGCTGTGGGGCTCCACTCGGCAATTTTCTCTGGTGAGGACGCCACCTCAGGAGCTCACAGGCTTCACCCACATCTGCTGTGGCAGGCTAGGAGGATGGTACTCATGGATGTCCAGGAAGTCCTTGGGAGTGCCAGCCAGCAGCTAGCACCAACAGGTGCGCAAGTGTGAGTCTGGCAAAAATGCCAGAAGTTCAGCGTCACTGAAGCCAAGGTTAAGTACAGGTCAGTCTTCTCACTGACAGGAACCAACACAGAGGCAAGAAAAGTCTTTGGGGAGCACAGCAGTGAGATTCTAGAGAGCATCGCCAAAGGTCCAGTTTTTGTATCATCTCATTGGCTGGTAGCTTTGTCTATCATGGCTCACAGCTTAGGGCTGCTTCACTAGCACATCAAACACCGCCTTGTGGGGTTAGTTGATTAGCATATCCAGGCCTGTCCTGGGCTAGGCTCCCTAACTAAGCTCCCTGGTTACCTGACCAGGGCTTGCTTCTGAGGCCTAGCTCCTATCAGAGCTGCCTGGGGCTTAGGCATCACATGATTCCAAGTCACATAAGTGTTTTTTAAGTTACACGAAATAGTTTCAACTATGTTCCTAATATCCTGTCTAAAGAAAATAAAACATCCCCCCCCCAGAAACGTTTTTTGCTTAACCATGTCACTGTGATAACTACACATCTGATGAGTAGTCCTTCTCACATCTTCTTGTGTCTCCCAGTGATGGAAGACACCAATACACCTTCAGTGTCAGATCTCTCTTTTCAAGCCATAACCCAAGAGAATGTTTTGTGGCTGCTAGCCATTGTAGGTGACAGAGAATCCAGAAGGTATAATCCATCAGGAGTTCTCAGCAAGGGCCATACCACCTCCTCCAGGGGACACCAGAGACAAGTCAAGTCATTCTCATTTGTCCATAACTGAATCTTCAGTTGATGTTTGATCTAGAAGGGTAAGAGATGTTGAAGTTTCTACAGTACACAGAGTGGCCCCGTAGAATGAAAAAGTAACCCCACAAAAGATACAAATACTGCCACTGCATGAAACACTGGATCGTCACATTCACACAGTGTTGGCCGACTAAAAACTATATCCTGTAGCCTGCATACAGCATAACATGGTCACCTTAGAAAACGTATTATATGTTGGTTAAGCTACAGATCAGACCTTGTGCTCACGTTCTGGCCTCTCTTATGAAAGACAGTGAATTCCCTTCTGTGACCACCTGTACTCCAGGTAATAAACAAGGTGCATTTGTCAAAGTACATAGGCACAGTTTGTTTTGTTGAGCAATCTGTGGCCTTAATTTACAGTAGCCCAACCCCTTTTCCACAGTTTTGATCTTCATGGTTTCAGTGACCTAAGAAATAATACATGGAAAATTCCAGAAACAACCCACAGGCTTTCAAATGCAGCTGTTCTGAGCAGTTGGATGAAAAGCCATGCCCTCCTGCTTCATTCCATCTGGGTTATGAAAGCTCCATTTGTCCAGCGAGTATCACCCCTGCTGTTAGTCACTTGGTAAGCTTCTTTGGTGGAGAAGGTAAGATAGTGTCTCCATGTGAAACTGAGGCTGGCCAAAACCTTCCTGCCTCAGTTTCCAAGCCTCATCCATATTACATGCACAACTGCCCTCACGTTCATATGCGATGAATTGTCAGTTTTGAAGGCTTATACAGTTTGTGGCTCCTTGGGAGTCAGGTAAACCTCTGCTCTTTAAGTCTCTTTTATCCCAACCCGAGAAAACTGGACTGTTTTGCTCACAAATGAAGTACATGTGCTCTTAATTTCTGAGGGGCAGCTGCATGCCTGACATGTTTCCTTTCATCCGCCTGTTCATTTCAATGAAGTTGAAAAAACTCTCAAATGAATGATCCAAGCATGCTCATGTGTGTGGATGTATCATTTGCCGAGCTAGGACTCAAATCCAGGGCTTCATAACTGCTAAGAAGGCATTCTGCCACGGAGATGCATTCCAAGCCAGCCAGAGCTTGTTAGTATTTCCATTAGAGGAGGGTGGAAGGAATAATTTTCTTCCTTCTTAAGCACTTGTCTGGTGCCCAGAAATGACAATTTTAATTTTCTCTGTATGCTTCAAAATCTTAATCACCAGAATGTTTTCCTTATTTCTTTAAGAAGTATCTAGAATATTTTTATTCTTTTAAATCTTACTGGAGCCTCCACACAGGCAATAATGGTTTTCTTTCCACATGATCTTTTTAACCAGGAGATGTCACAATAATTGTCCATTTGGGTTTAGAAAGGTTTTCTAGAATGCAAGGGACTGTTTCTTAAGAAACAGAAGGCTTGGCTTGGAGAGATGGCTCAGTGGTCAAGAGCACTTACTGCTCTCACATAAAACCTGGGTTTGACTCCCAGCACCCACATGGCAGCTCACAACTCCAGTTCCAGGGGACCCAATGCCTCTTCTGACCTCCGCAGGCTCGGGCACATAGCTGGTGCACATACATACACTCATGCATACATACAAAATAAAAGGAAAAAAACAAAAAACAAAAGAAAGAGATGGCTGCTTCATCTCAGCGTCTGGGATGTGCAGATCACTGTAGGTCACTGCCAACAGCGCATCTCCCATTGCACACGTTAGTATCTTCATTCTGGGAGAATGCGATGTAAGGATTCTGTCCTTAATTACGTCATCAGCCTGAGATGGAGTCCCAGCCTAAAAAGCGGGTGGGCCCTCTGTGTGTCCCTCTCTTTCCTTTCCACTCCTTCCTTCCGTCTGTCCTCACCCCCCCCCCCCATAAAGCTCTAAAAAGGTAACTATGGCCTGTGGTTCTTCCGATCAGCACTCTCCTCCACCAGCATGGCCGCTGTGGGCCACGAGCAGCGCTGTTTAACCAACATGTGTGCAGCAGAGAAGATGAGGCCAGCATGTCTATTGGGAAGCCAGCTGGCTTTCTGCTCTGCTGCCTTCAAAGACAGTAAAAGCAGAATTAGAGCCACACAGAACAAGGCATTTAGCTTCAGGATTTACCAGAAGTAGAGAGTTCAGGGGCTGAGTGATAGATTCACAATACGACCCCACGGTTTGGCATGTCCAGCGGACCTAGACACTTCTGCCTAGCCAGTTCCAGGTCAAAATAGCCATTTCCAGGCCAAGGTGTCTCCCGCGACCAGGACCCGTGGCTTTGCATGGTTACATAAGAGCGCGCAACAACGGCAGCCATGTGATGTATGCGCATGCGTGGAGTAGCCACATAGACCTGTGTACGCGTGTTCCACCCAGCCTTTATAAGCCGGCGCCACATTCCCGGCTTCCTTCTTCTTCTTCTCCATGCACGCATCTCTTTAACAGGCCTGAGCACCCCTGTCCTTTTCTCTTATCTTAATAAAACTTGTTAGTGGATTCTGTCGTGTTTCGTGACATTTTCTCGCAGGGTAAGAGTGCTGCCAAATAACTAACACTGAGGAAGGGGTTTAATTGGCAGGACACTTGCTTAGTCTACACAGAGCTCTGGGTTCAAGTCCCAGCAACCAGGTATGGTACAGCAACATTCCTGGGGAGGCAGAGAACCCTGTGGCCAGGAAGAGAAGACAGGTAGTTTCTGTAGAGACAGAACAGCATGTCAAGGGAGAAGAGAAGAACACAGAGGTAATGTAGATGGTAAGGCAGAACTCTTGAGCCAGGAGTAGAGAGCAAGTAGAGATGGAGGGCAAAGAGACAGAGGACCAAGATGAGGCTGAAAGAAAAAGGGCTTAGTGTTAGTTATTTGGCGGTGCTCTTACCCTGCGAGGAAATGTCACGAAACACAGTAGAATCCACTAACAAGAGTTTTATTAAGATAAGAGAGAGAGAGACGTGACAGGCCTGTGAGAAAGGCATGTGAGTGAAGGGGGAAGCCAGGAATGTGGTGCAAGCTTATAAAGGCTGGGTCACGCATGAGTACACAGGCTTGTGTGGCTACTCCACGCATGCGCGTAGATCACATGGTTGCATTGCACGCTTTACGCAACCATGCAAAACCATGGGGTCCTGGTCACATGAGACGTTTTGACCCGGAAATGGCTATTTTGACCCGGAAATGGCTAGGCGGAAGTGTCTAGGTCCACCGGGCTTGCGCAACCATGCCCAAGCGTGGGGGTGTGTTGTGAATCTATCACTTAGTCATTAGCAGGACTATGAGAGGGAACCGAACGGAACTGAAGCTATGTAGACAGAATTTCATCTCAGAGAAATAAAGTAGATGGACAAAGAGCTTGGTGCATCTAGAGTTATTCTTGCCCTGAATGCCTGACAGAGCTGTAGCTGTGTAGATAAGGTTTTTGTCTTAGAGGAATAAAGTTAACAGACATAAGAACATAGTGTACGTAGATTTCTCCCTCAGCTATCCTGTAGAGAGCCGTGCACGGCCGCGCCTCAAAGATGGCGCCGGCGTCCGGCTTCTGCCTTCCCGATGGCAGGTGTTCTCTGGGATAAACAACTCCTTATTTGGCTTGGGCGTGGAATCTGGCTTGCTTGCGTATGTCTGACCCTATCAGCATTGTCCACGTGGCACTATGGGGTTGGTTGTCCAGTGGCTATAAAGGGCGTGGGCTGGCTTTCCCCAGAGTCAGAAGATGGCTTTCCCCAGGGTCAGAAGATTGTCTCAAGGAGACAATAAACTGCTTGGAGAAGAGGCTGGTGTTGCGTCTTCCTTGCTGGTCGAGGCGGACGTGACAGGTGGTGGTCCATATGGGGAACCTTTAAGGCTCAGAACTCTTCGCAGTCAGGGCAGTGCACTGGTAAGTCCCCAGGTAAGGTGGGGATCTGCGACAAAAGCGGGAAAACAAAAGCGGATGGGAAAATTAAAGAGTGGAGCCGCGACCAAAGCGGACGGGAAAATTAAAGAAAGTGAAAGCAGGTGAAGGCAAAAGTGCTTGCTAGTATCATGGGTGCAACTTCTTCGCACCCAATTTTTCTGGCTCTTAATGAGCTGCTCCTTTCAAAGAAATTAAATATTAAGAAGAGTAACCTGGAGGTTTGGAGACAGGTTAGAACTGAAATGCAGCTAGCTCGCCCAGTGTTTCTCAATGCCCAGACTCAACAGGGATACCATGAACCTTTGGATTTTAAGGTCATCAAGTCTCTAGCGGAATCTGTCCGGGATGAAAATAAGATATGTGAGTTTGTAGAAATTAATCTCTTGTTAGATCTGTGTTAAGAAATCTTTAGGTGTTTGCTAAGTTAAATATATGCTAATGGTAGCCCTATATAAGTTTGTAAAATAGATCTATAGATCCTTTAAGAATATAAGCTTGCAAGAAGTATCTAAGGTAGTCTTAAGACATGTAGTGATAAGCTTGTAAGAAGTAAAGATGTTAGCAGTAAATGTAAGTTTAAATAAGATGTTAGTTGAAAATGTAAGTTTAAATAAGAAATACAAGAAGTATATAAGAAATATAAGAAGTATATAAGAAGTAATAAGAAATATATTTGCTAAAGTAGTTCTATAGTTTCATTAAAGAGTATAAATAAGTAGATGTTATTATGTTATATGTGAGTTCGTAAAAGTGTATAAATGTTGAGTGTGAGTTTAGGCTTAAGCACATGTTATATGTGAGTTTGTGAAAAGGTGTAAATGTTGATTGTGAATCTAAGCTTAATGTATGTGGTGAAAGAACCTGAGACATACAGAAGTTAGTGTCCTAGAAGACTGCAAAGCAGGCAGTCTGAGCGGTTTTCAAAAGCTCCAAAAGCCGCTAAGAATGGCAGATGCCAGAACCAGCACAACAAGGCATCCGCAGCTGAGATCTGTGGAAAATCAATGCAACACAGAAAAACCTGAGCTACCAGCGAAAATGGTGCGGTTTAAAATTACTGACTCCGCAGATGGGAGTACAATTAGTGGAGTCTGATTTTAAAGGCCCTTTGAAGCCGGGCATGGGGGGTTTATTGATAGGAAGATCCTCCACCACCATAAGAGGTCTTACTGGGATCGTGAATGCACGCACGTTGCAGGCTAAATTTTCCCTTTCCCGTGCGGATGCACGCCAAGTAGTTAAGGCCAAGGCATTGTGGAGCGTGCGCATCGGTCCCTCAAAGAACTTCTTCAAAAACAAAAAGGGGGAATAGGCCGTGACCGAACCCCAAGAGAAAGACTAATCCACACAGCCCTATGAAGGGCATGATGAAGTGGAAAGATATCCTCACGGGTAGCTGGCATGGCCCCGATCCCATGCTGACATGGGCGGGAGGTTCTGTTTGTGTTTTCCCACAGGACCGGCTAGACCCTATCTGGGTACCTGAACGATTGGTGCGACGGGCCCCTCAGATGGAGAGACGTGATGACACCCCGGAAGCTGATGTGCCTGATCCTGATAGCCCTGATTCTGACAAGCGTGCCAGCGGGTGCAGCTGAGGATCGACTACTCTGGGCTCTTATAAAAGCCTGGCCATACCCTTTACCCATAACATCACATTCTAGTGTATTGCTTTATTTTTGAGTTAACTTGCTACAGGAGCAGAACCCAGATCCTGCGCAATGAGATCATTGCGGTCAACTCCACCCGTGTGCACCTGGCCTCCGCCGCGGAAATGATGTCTTGGCTGCGAAATTCTATCACCTTTTTAAAGGAGTGGGTGGGATTAGGTGCCCTGGCAGGCCTACTGGTACTTGTCTCCCTGATGTGCCTGTGGTGCATTGTTCGTTTAAGGGTTTCTCAGCAGCGCAATGCAGCCATGATTATCCAAGCCTTTACAGCCATAGAGGCTGGACAGTCTCCCCAGGCCTGGCTGGCCGTATTAAAAGCTTGATCGTGCAGGATGTGAGGCTAGTGCACTGCACTTGGGTCTAGCTGTATTGCAAAACCCAAGAAGAGCAAGTCTAATTGCATGTGGGTTGATGCCCTAATTCCCACCTCTGCAAAAAAGGGTATCGGACGGGTCAAGTGTTCTCTGGGTGGATGACACCTGGACTAACACCCAGTACAATGTCCAAGTATTTTGGCAGAGATTAGACCTCTGCTCTTGCCTGCTGCTTAAAACAATAAAGGGGGAACTGTAGAGAGCCGTGCACGGCCGCGCCGCAAAGATGGCACCGGCATCCGGCTTCTGCCTTCCCGATGGCAGGTGCTCCTTATTTGGCTAAGGCTAGGATCTGGCTTGCTTCTGCGCACCTGGACCTAATCTGGCTTGCTTGTGTATGTCTGACCCTATCGGCATTGTCCACGTGGCACTACTGGGTTGGTTGCCCAGTGGCTATAAAGGGCGTGGGCTGGCTTTCCCCAGAGTGAGAAGATGGCTTTCCCCGGGGTCAGAAGATTGTCTCAAGGTTCCTGAATAAACTGCTTGGAGAAGAGCCTGGTGTTGCGTCTTCCTTGCTTGTCGAGGTGGTCGCGACACTATCCTATACCGGATGTAGCAAAATCCCCGGGACCCTGGGTATTCCACAAAACACAGCATAATTTGGAAAAAGGTTTCCAGGCAACCATCCTTCCAATAACAGGTGCACAATAAAGCTTAAAGTACGACAGCACAGCCATATCTGCAAAGGTGGTTCCACCTGTGACCATGAAGATGGTGTGGTCTGCTGTGGTCTCTGACAGAGATGGCATAGGGATAACCAGCCATAAAATACATGTGACATCTCCCCTAACGATGGCGTCTATTGGCTGGGAGCTAAAGATAAAGGCTGAGGGAGGAAGAATCTAGAATAAACATTCTGAGGGATTTGGGTGAGGTCTGCCTCTACAGATAGCAAAGGTCCCCAGGTCTTTAACAGTGTCCACACTCAGCTTTCTGGGTGGAATGCAGGTATTTTATCTTCTCCACTCAGAAGAGGGCCCCTACCTGTTTAATATTCCTGGTTTCCCTAACGATTTGTGGGCACAAGGTCTGTGTCCCCCAATATCCCATGCCCTACAGCTTCCCTAAGCCCTCTTCCTCTTTCTATCATCTGCTAATAATGCTGTTAAATTGTCACTCCAACCGTGGATCAGTCCACTGACTGAATCAGGGCTGTTGTGACCCAGTCCTTTCCCTGAGGCCCCACATCACAATGATGCTTTGAGGACGGAAGAAGTGAACTTAGGGGAACATCTCCTACCTAAGCCATAACACCACTTAAAAATAGAGAGAAGGTGCTCAGTGCTGAAAGAGTACTTCCTGAAAGATGGCAGGTCAAAAGATGGGCAAATGCTAGCCCACAGAAAAGACCCAACAAACATAGACTAAGATTACTTTTGCTACATAATACTGACATTAAGTGTATCTCTAAGAACCATAACTCAGTCAGGTGTAGTGGCCCACACATTTAATCCCAGCACTCCAGAGGCAGAGGCAGGCAGATCTCTGTGAGTTTGAGGCCAGCCTGGTCTATAGAATGAGATCCAGGACAGCCAGGGCTATACAGTGAGACCCTGTCTTAGAGAAAAAAAAAACTTACTGAAGGTATGGTAATATTTTATTTGTACTGAAATGTAATTTTATTTGTATGTTAATAAATAAAGTTGCCTGGGGGTCAGAGCTAATAGCAAGCCATAGCAGAAGCTGGGCAGTGGTGGCGCATGCCTTTAATCACAGCACTTGGGAGGCAGAGCTAGGTGGATCTCTGTGTGTTCAAGGATACAAGCAGCATGGAGACACACGCCTTTAATCTCAGTACCAAACATAGAAGACCTGGAGGTCCGTATAGATGGGCAGTGACGAGGAGGTCATGTGGTTGGGTTTACAACCAATGAGAAGGCAGAACAGAAAGTCAATAAAAAGGACAGACACACAGGAAGTAGGTCTTTCTCAGGGGAAGGACGGCAGTGGCAGTGGGTGGTAAGAAGGTGGTTTTATGTCTCAGCTCTTAGCTACTGCTCTGACCTCTTGGGCTTTTAACTCTTCAGTTCAGTTGGCTCTGTGTTTCTTATTTAATAAGACTGTTCATCTACAGAAGGTATACTTCCTATAGTAAGTATGCACATGCTTATCAAAGAAATATATATATATATATATTAATGTTAAGCGTGGTCACCCCTTAAATAAACTAGTATACATTTTTAAAACTATATCCAAATCTGGAGATTTTAGTAAAATTGATATTTTCATACTGTACTGGAAGCATCATCAATTATTAACTTTTTTTTAAGTTTAATAAATTTTTATTTATTTACTTATTTATTTAGTGTGTGTGTGTGTGTGTGTGTGTGTGTGTGTGTGTGCGTGTGTGTGTATAGGCATGTGAACCACAGAATGCAAGTAGGGATCAGAGGACACAACTTTTGGGAGTTGGTTCTCTCTTCCCACTATATGGGGCTGGGAATGAAACTCAGGTCTGTGGATTTGGTCACAGACACTTTACCCACTGACCATCTCAAAGACCCCCATCAGTGGACTTTTTAAAAACTCTTCCAGACACTGTAGCTATGGTGACCTGCACAAGATCACATCAACAGAACCAGTGTACCTTCCAGAAGGAAGCTCTAATTGGACGCGGTGGATCATATAAAAATGGGAGAGGGGACATTAAGGTAGAAGGGGGATTGCTGGGGTCACGAGAGAATGGGAGGGAGCTCTACTGGGATCCATTGCACACATGTATGAAAATGTCAAAGGACAGGTAAAAGATATTCCTAAGAATAAGACCCTCTTTGGGGTGTGAGTGTCATAAAACATCTTCACTGTTTTCACTTATAACAACAGTCCTAAGAATTTAGTCAAGGAAGAAATTTTTAGAGAAAAAGATGTAAGACCAAGAAGGAAGCCCTAATGTTGCCTGTGAAGGCTGTGAAGTGGTCGCTCTGCTTGCATTTTGTCATGTCAGCTCACTTCATCTTTGTCTTTACACTGTGGGAGGTCTGACTTCTCTCCCGTAGAAAAACCAATGATGGGACAAAAACCGCTCTTGTGATCACCATTGGGCTGGACAGTCGTGGAAGATCTTCCAGTTAGCCTAGAAAACCTTCAAGGAGGTAAGAACTCACTAGGATGCTGGCACACAGTGCTTATAAGAGGACCGTAGTCCATGATGATGAGCACCTTAAGGCATAGCCCGAAAAAAGTCTGAGATGGGCAAGTGATTGTTGGCTTGTCGGGAATAGTGGGGACTGGGGCAGTGGCTCTCAGCCCTACAGAGCCAACTCCCTCTTCTCCGTTCCGGATTTCATATAGCCCTTTTCCATCTGAAGGGCTCTAGTGGGCCTGAACATGGCAGACATGGCTGTGGCAGGTTTTGTCCTTCCTACCCAGTCCCTCTGTCATGCTAAACCATTAGATTACATCCCTAAAGCTAGCCAAGGTCTGTTCCCTCATTGGCTGTTCCCTCCTCCTGAGTCTGACTACGATGTCCAGCTATCAAAGGTTTGAAGTCCAGCAATCAAAAGCCCCCTTTTGACTCACCTAATTAACATGCCCAATTAAAATTAAACATCTCATCCTAACACGAGTTTTCCCCTTTCACCCTTTATAAACTGCCATTTGCCTGTGGGCCACATGTGTCTCCTCCCTACCCAGAGGCAGTCCTTAGTTCCTCCTGGGCAAATATCCCTTCCCCTCTCCCTTGTCTCCTTCCCCCTCTCCCTTTTCCCCTTCCTCTTCTCCCTCATTCTCTATCTCCTGTCTGTCTCTTATTCCCTGCCCTTTGTCCCCTCTGGAACAAATAAATCTGCTTTGTGTTGAGAACTTGGTCTTGGGTGTTTTGTGCTGATTTCTATCCTTTCATTATCCAAAACTCATGCTTACACATAATATAATTTTTTTACATCCATATTTGTTAGCTTAATCTGATGGCTGGACTAATTGTTAAATAAATCTTTTCAGTAACCCATAATAAAGTAATTCTGTGTGACACAAACCGCCCTACGTGCCACACCCTCTGAAGCTTGGCCCTGAAAACCCGACTGGGTCGACCCAGGAGTGAAGAAGCAGCAGCTGATACATGGAGAGAAAAGCTAGGGTCAGGTGGGGTGTGCTCATGATGATGGAGGACACCTCCTAAGCAACCCAGAAACTCGGTGTGCTTATTATACAGTAGGAGGAGGAGGGTTAGTTAGTCTCTGTAGGGGAGCAGTCTCAGGCTGTAAACATCCTGGAGAAGGTCTCTGCAATAGATACTTCCTGCAAACCCTCTCAACATTCATACCAAACCTGAGGAAGGCGGGCTTTGCCGTTTCCCTGCGCCTGACCCAGGAAATGCCTTGCTTGTCCCCCATCTAAGGCACTGGGGTCCCCGACATGGCTGTGCTCATGTCAACAACACACTTTCAGTCAGGACTTCACTTGTTCTCCACACGAGGGAGATAAACTCATCCCTGATTTTGAAAGTATCTTCTAGACCACAATCCTGATGCCACGGGGACAATGAACACAGAGAAAAGAAGCCATCCTTGTGTTAGGAAGACATGAGCTGAGAAGACCTTGAAACGACCTGGATGCAGTGTTCGGGTGTGCACATTCACCGGAGCTCTGGGGTGGGCTGAAAGATGGGACATGATAGCTGTCCCCAGGGACAAGAAGACAAACCTCTGGGAATGTGCACTCTGCACCACAGCAAACCTGACAGCTGCCCTGTCCTGATACAAGGCCACCCTCCACGTCCTCCTGGTGAGACAGGAGGAATGTCTGTCCCATTTCATGGGTATTCCGTAGGAAAATGTTCTCTCCCTGAGCACTTGGCTTTCAACTAGGTAAGAGGATGGAAACCAAGATGTAACTGACGGTGACTCTGAACGTTAACTTTCAGAGAAAGCTGGGACCTGGGGGATTGTTCCCTGGGAAGAGTCTGTCCAGGGAAGGACTGTAAAGAAAGTTCACATCTGTGACCTTACCCTGGACTAGTGATGGCCGCTCTCTCCAGAGTCAACATCTGGAGGCCTTGAAGCTAGACATCTTCAAGTCAAGTGCTAGGCCTGTTGCTTACCGCCTGTGTGGCTTTAGGAAAGTCATTTGACTTCTCTATTCTTTCTTGTCTAGAAAACAAGTTAGAAATATTAATAATCTACTTCACATAGCTGTGATGGAAATCTAAGAAAATGTGTGTTTAGAAGAGCTTGATAGGGCTGTAAAATCCCGGGAAAATATCACTAGTGTTTCTCATTATTCACCTTTAAACTAATGCCTGTAGAACATGAGTTCCTCAAAAGGAACAGTCTAGACTTCAGAACAATGAAGGACAAATGATTGAGAGCTATTGCCAAGTTTCCCAAAGCAGCCTTGTAAGTTAAGATGTCTTATGGGCAGTAACAGCTGTCTCCTTGCTCGATCAGTTGTCCTCGTACCTTTTGGGGACTTTTGAAGGAGAATAAACAACAGAAATTGCTGAGTAGCTTCTTCCCAAGCTAATGGCTTCAGGGCATCGTCATGACTCATCTCAAGCTGCATCAGGGCCAGCCCAGTCCCCTGGGGCGGCAGCTGCTCCCATGAGTAATGTGTCTTTTGTACCTACCTCCTTCAAGGAGCAGTTCTGGGGAGGGCTGTGTGTGGGAGACACAGCATGAGCCTTCAGTCAGCACAGCTGCAACCCAAACAATCACACTCTGGACAGAGCCTCTCGGACTTGCCAAGAGCTAGGACATGTGATCCACACGGTATCAGCTAAATAACCAAGTCTTACAGCCATGATTTAGCCTCTGTTAGTTTTTTCCCTGAGGAACAGAGATAGACTGAGATTTGAATTCCTCAGTAATAAAAGCCTTTGGCTGCTCAGTAAAGTCTTCCTTTTCTCTGAAGAAACCGAAGTCCCTGGCCAATGGCCAATTTGGCTCCAAGTTTGAATCTGAAAACCTCTGAGACACATTAGATTCTGAACAAAATATGACAAAGCCATATTCCGTGCTCACATCAGCCCCACATTGTATAAAAACCTGAGTCTATCCTGAGGCTCAAATAAAGAGGCAGGATAGAAAGAGAGAGAATCTCGGAGGACTGCTGAGGTGCCTTCCAGGTCAGTCAGCTGCCCCGAACAATAGACCCTTTCCAAACCGTGTTTTGTCTCTGTACTCAAAATGGATGCCAGCTTGTGGTACAAGCCCAATTCCACAGAGAGAGCCTTTAAAGACATTAAATAGTGTGTCTGTCAAGTACACCAATTCTCTACAGTCAAAACTGGAAGCCTTAGAACAAAGGTTCTCAACCTGTGGGTCGCGACCCTTTGGGGCCAAATGACCTTTTCACAGGGTCATCTAAGACCATTGTAAAACACAGATACTTACATTATGATTCATAGCAGTAGCAAATCACAGTTATGAAGTAGCAACAAAATAATTGTATGGTTGGGGATCAGCACAGCATGAAGAACTGTATTAAAAGCTCACAGTATTAGGAAGGTTGAGAACCACTGCCTTAGAAGCATAATCTGAGTGTCCTTCAGTTAGCCATGGAAAACTCATAGACTTCTCCCTGGGACTGGGGACTTCAGTTTTACAGGTATACACACAGACAGACAGGCAGATAAATACACACACACACACACACACACACACACACACACACACACAAGGGAGGAGGGTCTCATGTCACTCAGCCTCACCTCAAACTCACTATGTAACCAAGGATGACTTTGAACTTCTGATCTTCCTGCCTCCACCTCCTGAGAGCCGGGATCACAGACTTGCACCATCCCAGTGGATTTACACAGTGCTTGAAGTAGGACTCAGGCCTGCTACACTCTAGACAAGCACTCCACCAACAGAGCCATATCCCCAGCCCCTGGTCACATTTTTCTAAGAGATGCTGGGTTTTAGGTTTTGCTCCATGGTTAGCATCCCCATCAATGTCTTCATCATTTCTCATCTCTTTAATCCACTGTAAGGGATTCATTCAGGTTATGAACATTTTTTATTGAATCCTTACACTTTTCCTGTCACATAATCCTACAACCTAATGCTAAAGGCATCTGCTTGTTGTGAAATATTACTTTAACTTTGTAAAGATGTGTTACATTTGTTCATGTTGTAGAATATTGCTTTAGCTATGTAAAGGTGTGTTACATTTGTTTATGTTGAATTTTTTAACTATGTAAAGATGTGTTGCCTTGCCTACCTAAGGTATCTGATTGGTCTAATAAGAAGCTGAACAGTCAATGGCTAGGCAGGAAAGGGGTAGGCAGGGCTTTCTGGCAGACAGAATAGGTAGGAGGAGGAATCTAGGATCTCAAGAAGAGAGAGAGAGAACAAGGAAGAAAAAGAGTGAGACACCAGAACTAGCCAGCCAGGCAGTTGCCAGACAGACATACATGGAGTAGGACATACAGAATGAAAGAAGGCTAAAAAACCCTGAGGCAAAATGTAGATGAAGAGAAACAGGTTAAATTAAGTTATAAGAGCTAGTGGGGAACGCATAAGATAAGACTGAGCATTCATAATTGATGATAAATCATGTCTTGATTTGGGAGGTGGTTGGTAGTCCAAGAAAGCCTGAAACATTTGACATTCCAATATAGGAGCTTGAATTTCCACATAGGGCTTGAGAAAGCTGAAAAAGAAAGAAAGAAAGAAAGAAAGAAAGAAAGAAAGAAAGAAAGAAAGAAAGAAAGAAAAAGGATACATCTGCCTTACTGGAACACTAAGTAGAAACAGCAGGCTAAGTAAAAATGCCTGCCACTGTGCAGAACAACAGCTTCCTAGAGTAGGGGAGGTTGATGCAGCTCCTGGTTACACGCTGCTCCCAAGTTAAATTCAGCTCTCGGCCAGGCTTGTGGGTGTAAAGCTTGGCTTTCATGGGCCCAGGCAGGGCAGAGCCAGCTCCAGTGCAAAGCTGCTTAGCAGCTTAAGGTTTGGCTCATGCAGTCAGAAAAGGCTAGGGACATGCAATAAAGACACATCCAGACAGGAAAAAAACCTCTAAACAGGTTACAATGTGTTTAAAAATGTTTGCAGGCTTAAGAGAGAAAAGAAAATAGGTATAGACAATTATAGAAAAAATTAGTTTGTAAAAATATTAGTAAAGTCTTTAAAGAGACAGTAGAGTAATATAAAGGGGAAAAGTCACGTAAAGATGGGAAATACACAGTGAGTCTGGATCCTGTATAGTGTTATGTTGACTTTGAATTTTTTGAATGCTGATAAGGAGACAACAGATGCTGAGAGACATGAGATTGTAAAAGGGACTGCTGAATTAAACCAGCCTAGATACTTTATGGATATCTTTACCTTAAAATGGAAGTCAGAAAATGTATTGCGTTGGGGAAGGGGTTATGCTTTCCACAGGAAACAAAGGGCTGTGGATTCAATCAAGGTTAATAGACCTGAAAATCTTGGCTACAGACATAAAGAAATAAACCAAGAAGAACTACAAGACAGGTGACGTATATACTGGTCTCTCTGCATGGGAACAGTTCTGAGACTGGACAACAAATGTTACAACTAGTTTTTCCAGGACTTGACCATTGTCTCAATTTTCTCAGGGTCCCCTGGAGATGTTATCACCCTCAGACAACAGGAAGTAGTCTAGAGAACACACCACCACATTCCTAAGTGGTGGGGGGAGTGATTTTTGGTCATTCAGTGGGTTATGGATGTTTTTCATCATTTAGGGGGGGATATAGGAATATAGGATAAAAAGACAACTAGTAAGTGCAAATATTTTACATGGGTATAGATTTTGGTATATTGATACAAATTTGAAGTTATTGTTATACTGTATTATGTTTCTACTCTTGTTTGGGGTATTGTGCTTGCCTATGCAGCTCATTAAAAATGTAATGTATAATTAAAAAATGCAGGTTAGTAGTTAGTCACCTAATAATAATCAAACTTGTAGTCATAGTATATGTTTTTAAAGTTAAACAGATATATTTTATATAGATAGGTGATCTTCTAACACTCCAAAACCTACAGAATATTGCATTTAAAATATTTTGTTAACATAGGGCTTTTTATGAATGTGAGACAGGTCTGCCCCTGGCAGCACCAATCTACTTCATAAAAGGATGACAGTCATTGAAGAATCTCCATATGGAGTTTGCTTTCACTGTGGCAAAGCTAGCCATTTGAGTAAGAAACTGCTCTTTTCTTCACTGCTGACAAGTCTGCTGTACAAACTGAACAAGTGGGACACAAAGGGAAAAGACTACTGAACTTTTCCAAAACAAGGCGGGACAGTCCTTCAAAGTTTCTGCTTCATGGAAAAGTATTCCAGATATTCTAGACCTTTAGGCCGAAGACGGATGCCCCAATGTTGCAGAGGAACCTTGGGTGACTGTCCAGGCAGCCAGATGTCTCTTCATTTCTATAGTTTGGAAGTTGCTAGCTCTGCACTTCCTGTTTACTCAGGTAATATTATATTCTTCTGAGATCTTTGATGAAGTTGAAGACTAGATAGTTATAGTTGCAGTTCTCTTTAGTTATGATAGAAGGTAAATTAGGTACAAAACTTTGGACTCAAAAATATAGCATAAATAATAGAGTATTTTCTCTGAATTTGCCAAATACAAATGGACTGAACATTGTAAATGTAATTCTTACTTGATAATTATTCTTATTATATATAAAATTTTATTATGTTAAAGTTAAAACCTTTCTTTTTATTTAGATTAAAAAGGGGGAGTGTGGAATATTACTTTAACTATATAAAAATGTATTACATTTGTTTATGTTGTGGAATATTGCTTTAACTATGTAAATGTGTGTTACATTTGTTTCTGCTGCATTTGTTTAACTATGTAAAGATGTGTTACCTTGCCTACCTAAGACACCTGATTGGCCTAATAAAAAGCTGCATAGCCAATAGCTAGGCAGGAAAGGGGTAGGCAGGGCTTTCTGGCAGAGAGAATAAGTAGGAGGAGGAATCTAGGATCTCAAGAAGAGAGAGAGAGAACAAGGGAGAAAGAGAGTGAGACACCAGGACTAGCCAGCCAGGCAGCTGCCAGACAGACAGACATGGAGTAGGACATACAGAATGAAAGAAGGCTAAAAAACCCTGAGGCAAAATGTAGATGAAGAGAAACAGGTTAAATTAAGTTATTAGAGCTAGTGGGACAAGCATAAGATAAGGCTGAGCATTCATAATTGGTAAGTCTCCATGTCTTGATTTGGAAGCTGGTTGGTGGTCCAAGAAAGCCTGCTACATCTGCTTCTTTTGATCTAGTGATGTTTGCCTCTCCTCTCTTCCTCTCTCCCCTTCCCTCCCCTCCCCCTCCTCTCCTTTCCTCTCCCTTCCCCTCCCCTTCCTTCCTCTCCTCCCCCCATCCCCCCCGAAATGTGTGAATATCAGTACTTTGGTGGAGTTTGGTTTATCACTGTGATGACATTACTATACCATAAATCCTAGCAAGAGAATCAAGATCATAGATTATAACATTCCCAAATTTGAGAAAAAATAAGACCCCAAGGCCTCCTTTTAATCTAGTGCGAAGAACAGAAGGTTTATGTACAGATTACTAGCCCTCTTTAAAGCATAATAGTCTGTAAGATCCCAGAGGGAGGTGCCAGGGTTCAAATCCTGTTTCTGGTATTTATCAGCCACATGGCATTGGCCACAAGCCCTTATAGGCCTCAGCTTTTGCCTGTAAATAACACTACGGACTAGACAACCCAGAGTTGTCCTGAAGGTTGAAGAGGGTCATATATGTGAAGTACCTACAGCACTGTCTGGTACATAATGAACCATACCTGTTATTTTAAGAATTGGCCCAAAGCAAGGATACTAAAAGGTAGAGTAAAGAGGTGTGTGTATGTGAGCTGTGTTAAGTACACTGCCCGCACATAGTAAAAGAACAAAGACAATCTGACCATCATGGCGCAGCCAAAGCTCACTTGGCTGGAAGCCAGTGCTGACAGCTGTGGCCTCTGTGGGCAGAGCTGCTGAATTAAAGGGGGGCCCACATAAGAGGGGGTGTAGGTGAGCTGGTTATGCAATCAATCTCATGAAAATGCCCTAGCTACTGTTAGGACAGAATTGGGCTTGTCTGTGAAGGTGAGTGTTCTAGCACCTTCTGTCAGGAAGACAAGGGCATGCTGTCTCGGGGCATACGTGCGACTGTCTCCACCGCAGCCCCCATGAACTCAAGGTCATTTATTGTACAGAGGGCAGTGAGTGTGTCAGAAGCACCATCAGTTTCTAAGTCATATGAGGTCTGATGGTACTCAGGATGACCTCAGATCCTATCCCATCTATCTGATGAGGAAGTTGGTGACCGTGCACAAAAGAATTAGTCCCCAGGTGACACAGTCAGGGTGACAGTGCAGTGCACAGGAGAGTGAGTCCCCAGGTGGTATAGCCAGGGTGACAGTGCAGTACACAGAGAGTGAGTCCCCAGGTGACACAGTCAGGGTGACAGTGCAGTGCACAGAGAGTGAGTCCCCAGGTGACACAGTCAGGGTGACAGTGCAGTGCACAGGAGAGTGAGTCCCCAGGTGACACAGTCAGGGTGACAGTGCAGTGCACAGGAGAGTGAGTCCCCAGGTGACACAGTCAGGGTGACAGTGCAGTGCACAGAGAGTGAGTCCCCAGGTGGTATAGCGAGGGTGTCAGTGCAGTGCACAGAGAGTGAGTCCCCAGGAGACACAGTCAGGGTGACAGTGCAGTGCA
Source organism: Peromyscus eremicus (assembly GCF_949786415.1). Classification (NCBI taxonomy): domain Eukaryota; kingdom Metazoa; phylum Chordata; class Mammalia; order Rodentia; family Cricetidae; genus Peromyscus; species Peromyscus eremicus. The sequence continues at coordinate 26,846,145 of NC_081421.1, read as the reverse complement.
CAGAGAGTGAGTGCACAGGTGTTGTAGACAGGGTGACAGTGCAGTGCACAGGAGAGTGAGTCCCCAGGTGACACAGTCAGGGTGACAGTGCAGTGCACAGAGAGCGAGTGCACAGGTGTTGTAGACAGGGCAAAGCTGAATTAAAGAAAGACTTCCTGATTCTGACTCCACACTTCCACGGACTCCAGTGCCGCACAGTGCATCATTACCACCTACTGTACAGTCTTCAACCTGATCTAAAATCTAGTGTCCCTTGTCTCCACCCCCACCCCAAGATGCCACACCCGAGTCTCTTCCAAATCCTCATTCACTGCTGCCATCTAGAGTGAGCTTTCCCTGGGCTGGTGCCTTGGTCTCTTCTCCTGTGCCCATCTCCACAACGAAATTATACAAGATACCACATACTCAGTTCACTGACTGGCAGAACTGTTCCTTTCTCTACACGCTCATGAAACCCATCTGGTTCTCGCTTATAACCACTTGCTGGTGTTTGTTCTTAGCGATGATATTAGAGAAATGCTCAGAAATATTTCTCTAAGGAGTATTGACTAGTTGTGTGAAATATTTCTCTAAGGAGTATTGACTAGTTGCTGGAGTCTGCTTTGATGTTTGATTCATTCCAAGGCGCGGATGAGAAGGGAGTTAACTTCTCATCGTCGCTAACACGGCAGAGATATTGACTCAAATTCAATGTGCCGAGACCTATAAATTCAAGTTCAGTGGCAACTGCACTTTCACTTTCTCCTGAACACTCCTCTTTTTGTGGTTTACAGCCAGATGTCAACAACTCACAATAAAACGGCCATTCATTCTCTCAACTTTAATTACTAGAAGGATTCATTGAACCAGAAACACGCATGAACTTGATTCCTAGTGATAAGTCTGTGGACTGGTCACAGCAATGATGAAATGGGCCCCTGACAAACAGAAACAGTCCAGGTTGACTTCCTGTGCAATTACAGCAGACGTCTAGAGGTTCCAGTTCAAGGACAGAGTAACTGGAAATAATCAGAGCTGCTTGTTTTTCTAGGCAGGGAAGGTGAGTTAGCTTCCTGTGTTAGCACGGTAGTATTTCTTCAGTTGAATCGTTGTACCATGCCACATAAAGTTAGAACGTCACTCACTCCCTTTGCTATTGTTTCAGGTTTTAAAGAAATCTGAAGGTAGTCCATATGCCCGAGCACTTTTCACTATGCACAGAATAGCAGAGTGGTTTGAATAGCAAACCTAGGTCTACTTCTGAACTTGACCAAAGGTAGGTTGTTTCACCTTCTCTGAGGTTGTGTGTTTTGGTTGGTTTGGTTTCTGACATTCCTGAAGGTCAAACTTCAGCTGTGACATGGTAATGGTATTCTGGGAGAGCTCTCAAGAAGGCTGAAGATAGCAAAGCTCTGGTGTTCAGCACATTAGTCAACTGGTGATAACAGCAGCTATGGTCATTAACATCACCGGCCATGGTCATTGTCACTAGAAGATCCTTCATTTCAGGTGGTTTGGGTAAACTAACTCTTATAGCCAAGGCTGAACAATAAGCTAGATTTTTAACTTTGAATATCTGAGTTCAAATCCCAGAGCTGTGGGAGGGCACTTGGCTTCTCTGGTCATGGTTGCCTCATCCACAGAATGAGGCAAATTACAGCAAGGCAAACTTTGTCTCTTGTCTGAGGAATGTCTTAGTGCCCTTGGCCTTGGTCTAGCCTGAGGAATGTCTTAGTGCCCTTGGCCTTGGTCTAGCCTGAGGAATGTCTCAGTGCCCTTGGCCTTGGTCTAGCCTGAGGAATGTCTTAGTGCCCTTGGCCTTGGTCTAGCCTGAGGAATGTCTTAGTGCCCTTGGCCTTGGTCTAGCCTGAGGAATGTCTCAGTGCCCTTGGCCTTGGTCTAGCCTGAGGAATGTCTCAGTGCCCTTGGCCTTGGTCTAGCCTGAGGAATGTCTCAGTGCCCTTGGCTTTGGTCTAGCCTCTTTCTATGACTATCATGTCCTAGAGATGAAGTGAGAGGAAATCAAGAGAATTTGCATTGCGCTTCTCATCTTCCTATTCCATAACCCCTAATATTAAATTTAAAAAAAGGAGGCCCTTGGAGTTACCTGCTAAATATAGAAGTGAAGAAACCTGGTTGCACAGGCCAGAAACTTGGCTCAGCAGTTAAGAGTGCATGGGCTTTTGCATAGTTCCCGGCACCCAGAGCAGCAGCTCACAGCCACCTGTCACTCCAGCTCTGGGGGTTGACGCCCTCTTCTGGCCTAGGTGCTTGCACTCACATGTACATGCCCATACACAGACACACAAATACACACACCTTTAAAATAAAAATAAACATTTTAATACAAAGAAAGAAAAAGAAAGGTATTTTCAGTGGCCATAAGACCTTAGAGAAAGGCAGACTAGGTAATCAGTTGGAGGCCAACAATAAATGGCACAAGCCACAAGTCTGAATTGGTATATAGTCAAGCAGAGAGTAGGGGAAGGCTTCAACCTGGGACCTGGCGTCAACTCGAATTGATGTCTCCAGGCTGGTGACTCATTCTGCTGGCTTTTAGCTGCCTCAACTGCTATGTCAGTGAAATTTAAAGGCTTTCTGAAATTAAGCAACATTTTCTCTGCCGCTGAATCTTCTAGGGAAAAAATGGTATGATTTGGACACAGCATCTTTTTTAAACTTGAAGCAATGTTTAAACCGTGTGTAAATGTCTTTAAGTCAGAAAGGAAGCCTCTCCATGTATGCACACACACTCGTGTGTAATATGCACTCCCTTGTGATATAAAACACACACAAGAAAGTTATCTTTATGTGAGCTGGAATATTACACCCCCGTAGGTTTATAGGTTAATAATACACACTATACTTCAGTAATTGGGTCTTAAGTGACCCTCGTTTGCCAAAACCAGCACAATAGTTTCTGAAGTCCTACCTACCCAATTCCCTTAGCATTCCTCATAGTGCAGGTCTTCCTGGCTCCTCTCTGAGGACAGAAAGCCTGAGTGCCCCCTAGTGGTGAGTTACCCGTAATCGCACTCCCAGGACTTCTGTGTTTCTCTTGCTAACCCAAACAATCTCAAGTGAAGGATATTCTGGGCAGCAATGTGAAAGTTTAGTGCAGCTAATAAAAAGCTTAAAAGTGTTCGGTCTGTTTCAGAATCTCAGCTCTCTCTGTTTGGTTTATCTTCGGCAGAGTGTCCCATCCCCTGGTCCCCTGTCTGCTACTCACTCGCACCCCGGTTTTCTCAGGAAGCCTTTGCCACAGCCTCCCTGCCAAGATGCCTCTTGGTTCTGACCTGTGGGTGTATGAGAGGGAATGGGGCCGTGTATCGGGGTAGTTGTCCCAGATAAACCTCGAGAGCCCAGTGAAATTCACTGTAAGTGCTGCTCCAATTACTAGAGTTTATGCCAATTTCTTGCTTTCCAATGCCCAGAAATTCATTCCACTGGGACTCTTCAGGGCCTGAAGCAGCTCTGTGGCATCAAGAAAATGATCGCTTCCACTCCCTTGGGATGTTTGTAGAGTTGTGTGCTCACAGTAGCGCCGTAGGAAAGGCCATGGGAAAGTGGATGCTGTAAGTCACAGCATTTTCAGAACATTCTGCCAAATGAGTAGCTAGGGAGTCAGTGTCTAGAGTGAGTTCCTTTAAACTGGAGTTTGAAATATTTTTTTACATTATTTTTTTCCTAGCACCAAGCTTGTCTTAGGGATTGTTGTTGTTTGGTTTTTGGCTCTTTTGGGGGTCCACCACACAGCTCCCAAATAAGTCACACACAGAGGCTTATTCTTAATTATGAACACCTGGCCTTAGCTTGGTTTAGTTCCTAGCCAGCTTTTCGTAACTAATTATCCCATCTACCTTTTGCCTCTGGGCTTTTCCCATTCTCTTACTTCTATAAATCTTAATCTTTCTCTGAGGCTTGCTGTGCGGCTGGGGGCTGGCCCCTGGGTCCTCCTCCTTCTCGGGCTACTTCCTTCTCTCACTCCTCCATCACTTTTCTTCTCCCTCTCCTCCAGATTTCTCCTTCTATATATTCTGTCTGCCTGCCAGCCCTGCCTATCTCTCTCTCCTGCCTTGCTATTGGCTGTTCAGTTTTTTATTAGACCGTCAGGTGTTTTGGACAGGCAAAATATCACAGCTTCACAGAGTTAAACAAATGTTAAACAAGGGATGCTATTGCTGTGCACCATGACGAAAAACAACTTGGGGAGGAAAGGGTTTATTTGGTTTACGCTTCTGTATGCATAGTCCATTATGGAAGGAAGTCAGGCAAGAACTCAAACAGGGCAGGAACTGGAGGAGCTGATGCAGAGGCCATGGAGGATGCTGCTTACTGGCTTGCTCCACATGGCTTGCTGACCCTACTTTCTCATAGAACCCAGGCACACCAGCCCAGGAATGGCACCACCCACTGTGGGCTGGGCCCTCTCTCCACTGTCAATCACAAGTAAGAAATGTCCTTTAGGCTTGCCCACAGCCTGAGCTTATGGAAACATTTTTCAATGAGGTTCCCTTCTCTCTGATGACTCAAGTTGACATAAAACTAGCCAGCACAGAGCCTACCTAGCACATGATAGTTGATCAGAAGTATTTGGAGCAGGAAAAGTGTTAAATATTGAATTGTGTCCTCATTCAACCTCTCAGTTTCCTATACTGAAGTTCCAGTTCCCAATGTGACTGTATTTGGAGATGGAACATGGCAGGGCGGGGGGGTAATTAAGGCTAGGTGAGTATACTAAGTGTCAGGCAATCTGAGGACTGGCATCCTTCTGCAGAGATGAAGATTCACGTTTTCCTTGTGATCTGATAACGAGGCCATGTGAGCACATAGCCAGAAGGTGGCTGGCTGTCTGCAATGCAATTCAGTCCTCACCAGAAACAAATCCAAAAACACCTTGGTCTTGGACCTCTAGCCTGCAGAAGTATAACAAAACTAATGTCTATTGTTTAATTGGACCCCATGTCTTCTATCTTGGGCCTTGTAACCATGTAAGAGTTGAGAAAAAATGAGCAGGAAAAGGTTTTGACTGCCCTATGAACAAATATTAATTCAAAGTCAAGCATGTAATGAGTCCCAGGTGTTTGCAGCTGTGCTCACATGTGTCGCATCACATGATTTCTCTACAGCCTTGGTTCAGAAGTCACAACAGGCTCACTTTGCATTGCTTAGGCCCTCACACCATGCTGTGCCAACAGATCCTGCCTGAAACACCTGACTCAGATTTGATGCTGTTGTACATTCACCACAGTGTTTGCTCTGGACACAAAAAGGTTTCCACTTCTATGGAAGCAGTATGGTTTATTGACGGAAAACAAAGACAATGATTTCCTACCATCGTTTCCAGCAAGTACCAAATTACTATCTTTGGATTGGATTGTGTTAGGAGGCTTCTTTTTAAAGACGGCTGTTTCAAATCCCGGCTTGAGTTTTATTTAGAAAAAAAAAAAAAAAAATGCAGGGTTGCAGAGGTGACCCTGGTCAGGAGCACTTGCTGCTCTTGTAGGGGATCCAGTTTGGTTCCAGCACCCAGATGGCAATTCCCAATCACTTGTCCACAATCACTTATTCCAGGGGATCTGACACCCTCTTCTGGCCTTTGTGGGCACTGATAGTTTTTAGCGGTGCTCTTACCTTGCAAGGAAAAGTCACAGAATCCACTAACAAGAGTTTTATTCAGACAAGGAGAAAGGGATAGATGTGATCAGGCCTGCTGAAAGGACACATGTGGGAGAAGGGGGGGGGATGGGGCCTGCCTTTTTAAGGACCAGTCCACACCTGGACACACAGGCCCACGTGGCTACTCCATGCACGTGCATAGATCATGTGGTCACGCCGCACGCGATTATGCAGCGCATGGGTGCATGGGTTACATAGGACGTATGACCCGGAAATGACTAGGCAGAAATGACTAAGTGTCCCACCGGGGCGTGTGCGACCATGGGGGCATGTCTGGAATTCCTATCAGGCACTACACATGCATACGGTATCCATGCATACGTGTAGACAAACACTTCTACATAAGCAAGTTTTTTAAATGAATTTGGGGTTGGGTTTAGGGCAGAATTTCTAACAATTTCTGAAATGACCCTAAACTTTTATCTGCTATTTTATGCTTTATACATATGTGAAACAGTGTGGTCTACATTGACAATTACAAAATCAAAATATCAATCAATCCTGAAAGATGTAGATGATCCTGTATGTCCTAAAATACCAAATATTCACCCAAGATTTATTCTTAATATAAAAATAGAGGCATCTCTCTCATTAGGCTGCAAATCTCTTTTCATCTTTAGAAAGTATCAAAACTGTATGTACAATAAATTGCTTTAAAATAGACATAACTTATTTGGTGGGTATTTGATTTGTACACCTACTATCCAGACTCCTCTATGTGAAGTTGTCTTACCTACAGTAAGGTAAAGGGGGCTGCGAGTAGAAAGATGTTTTAAAAGCCCTGGTTTGGTATCCTTGGTCTAGTTCTGCATTGGAAGTTGTAAGAAAGTAACAGAAAGTGAAGCTCTTAGAGGAATCCCTATAACCCACTGTGTGCTGTGCCTGAATGTGTCCTCAGGGTCACGTGCTGGAAACTTAATCCCAAAATTCATATGTGAATAACATTTGGAAGTGTCCCTTTAAGAGGTGATTAGGATTCCAGGAAAGCATGGGGACATTCAGAGATTTCTAAGGAGAGGAAGAGAAATACCCAAACTGGTACATTTGCTCAGTTGCGTTGCTCAGCTGACATACCAGAAGACTCTCCCCAGATGTGGAGCAGATGTCAGCCCTCTGCTCTTAAGCTGTCTGGTCTTCTAATCAGTGAGCTGAATTAAATCTTCAGCCGTCATAAATTACCTAGCCTGTTGTATTAGTGAGAGCAATTGAAAATGAATTAAGATTGTGTAGTGGGACTAGAGAAGTAGCTCAGCTGATAGAGTACCTGCATGTTTGAAAGCTTGGTTCAGTTGCTGGCATCACAGAAACCAGGCATGATAACACATGCCCACTAATCCCAGCCCAGGGATGGGAGGCAGGAGGATCAGACGCTCAGGGCCATCTCTGACCATATAGTGGGTTTAAGGCCTGTCTTGGTGTCTTAGTTACTTTTCCATAGCTGTGTAAAAACATCCTGACCAAGGCAACTTACACTAGCAAAGGTTTGTTTGTGGCTTATGATTGCAGAGGGATCACAGTCCATCACCATCATGGCAGGGAAATGTGGCAATAAGCGGGCATGGCAGCCAGAACTGTTCCTTCTCCAAGGACAAACCAGAAGCAGAAGAGTGAACTGGGAGTGATTTGTGGATTCTGAAACTTCAAAGCCCACCCCTGGTGACACACCTCCTCCAGCAAGAGCATGCCTCCAAAGCCTTCCCAAACAGTACCACCAACTGGGAATCAAGTATTCAAATGTCTGAGGATTATAGGAAACTTTCAAACCAGCACATTTGACTACACTATAATAGCGTTCTACATTCCAGAGAAGGAAAGTGACACCATGAAGTCTTGCCCTGTCCCTGGGGGAAACACTTGCTATTGGTGTTATACTCCTCACTAACACTCTCCAACTAAAATCAACTCCCCTCCCTCTGGAAAAGGAAGTGAACCAGCACGGCTCTCCCTGCTCCCCAAGTGTTGATCCTGAACGGATCTGTAAAGTTTTGTATGTACCCAGGAATGGATGTTGGTGTCTCCTATGAACTGGATCCTGAACAGCTCTGTAAAGTTTTGCATGCACCCAGGAATGGATGTTGGTGTCTCCTATGAACTGGATCCTGAACAGCTCTGTAAAGTTTTGCACGCACCCAGGAATGGATGTTGGTGTCTCCTATGAAGTGGATTCTACAGACTTGCTGCATTTTGATTAGTAAAGCCAATGGGGACCCCAGGCTGCCTTTGAAGAGGGAGCCAATCGAGTGTCAGGTTCTCATCATGAGCCATAACCTCATCTTTCCTTTAAACAACAGACTTCTGAACACCTGTAAAAACATTACCAATAACTTTTTAAAAAACAAATATTCACCACACATATGGGAGAAGGCTCAGGCCTTCAAGTGGGCCGTGGAGAATCTTTGCATCTTTGATCATGGAAACTAAACACTTGGGTAAGAACACAGAACAACATGCCTGTACCATAAACCTAAAAGAATGAAGCTGGATATTACAATTCCAAATAGTGAAATTCTGAAAATGCAAAAGAAAAAAAATGAAATTCTGTGGGGAAAGGCAGTTTTAAAACTTATTTATAAATACTAATTTATTTATTTATTATTTGTACTACTGGCAATCGAAACTAGGGTCTACTGCGTGCAAAGCAGGCATGTACCACTGAGCTACCTTCCCCGAATTTGTTTATTTGCTTTTGGGGGTTTGTTTTGTTCATTTTTTTTTTAATTTTTTTGAGACAGAGTCTCATGTAGCCCAGGCTGGCCTTGAACTCAACATAGCCAAAAATGATCGTAACTTCTTATCTCCTGTCTCTCCTCCCCAAGTGTTGGGGTGCAGGCACACACATTGTATGTCCTCTTACTCTCCTGCTGTCTTCAGGGAAAACCAGCTTTCATTCAGTAGATGCTGCTGGAATTTCCTCATCTGGAAAGGATGCCAATGCAAACAGATGAAGCACCTTCTTCTCTTCCTTCTCCTCCCTTCCTCCCTCACGCTGCCTCCTTTCCTTCTCCCTCTTCCTGGGGTGTGTGAGTGTGCATGTGTTTGTGAACGTCTGCTTGAGCCCCTTCCTGTGCATGTGGAAACCAGAAGTCAGCAGCTGGGTGCTCTTCAGTCACACAACACCTTACTTTTTGAAACAGGGTCTCTCAGTGAATCTGGAGCTCCCGATTCAGCTAGATGGGCAGCCAGCGAGCTACGGGATCTGTCTCCACGTCCCCAGCGCAGGAATTACAGGCGCCTGCCCTTGTCCCCAGCTACTTGTACGGTGCTGAGCACGGAAATGGGTCCTCAAGCTTGCATAGCAAGTGCTTTACCCATGAGCCGTCTCTCCAGCCAGACTGTTCGTTGCTGCCAAATCACTTGGCCAATTCCTTTCTCAGAATTCGGTTTTCTACCCATCTTATCCTTCTCTTCATAAGAATTGAGGTTCTTGGGATTTTAATGTTTTAAGATTCTGAATTTAGCTTCAGAGATTTGTGTCTTTCAGGATTTCAGTTAAGACTTTGGGGACTACAACAAGCCAGAAGTGAAGTTCCTGCAGTCTGCTCCACAGGTGCTAGTCAGGTGATGCCCAAGTGACAGCCATCAGTCCTGGTGATGCCCAAGTGACGGCCGTCAGTCACTGGACAGATGCCTTAAACAGAAGCTTCCTTACGTCTCCGTTTTCGAGACTGCAGTTGGTGATGACGTCATAACAAAGGCGGTGATGCACCTGGGAAGGAGTGTCTGCACTGTCAGAGCTCTGTCCATCCAGAGAGGAAGAAGGGAGGGTGCACAGCTTCCCTGGGACTAGAGGGGTGGCTCTGTGACTCCAGTCCCAGGGGACCCAGCTCTGGAGAGGTGGGGACAGGAGAAACAAAGTGAAATCGTCCTCAAGTTCAAACTCACTGCTCCAAGGCTCCTCTGGTGTGGGTTCTCTCTCGGGTTTCTACGTCCTTCTGGCTGATGGCTGGCTGCTCTGTGGGTCTCTCAGGTAACAGAGAACTGCCTGCAGCCATTTTAGCCCACCTGCCTGGCTGACTCTTCTAGCATCCCCTCATGCAGCCCTTGAGAGTCATCCCTGCTTGCTGCTTCCTTCCCGAGCTCCACCCAGACGTCTAAGCTACCTGGGATGTTTGCAGTAACTCCCTTCCCCAAAACTAGCTTGCCTAGGGGAGAAATGGTCTCTTCTGGTCTCTGTTGGCAACTGCATACACACACACACACACACACACACACAGGCCCATATATGTACATATAAAAATATTAAATCATTTTTGAAGTGTAAATTTTCTTATAAAAAGTCTCATATGGTATTCTGAACTGTTAGCATTCCCCCACCCCATCCTTAAAATTGCCCTCTCCTTCCTTCTCCACTCACATGGAGGCTTTCCGGGTACCTGGTAATGTTGAAACTAGAACAGCAGAGGGGATACCCTTTGGCGACTGTGGTGGAACACGGTGCTCTGGGCATCGCTGAGCTGGCGACATCTTAATAAGAACAGCTTCAGTTGCCTTCAAGAGACAGGACCCTGGTGCTTCCCGCAGGGGATGGAGAGGGCCATTAGTCCTGTAGCTGAAATTCCAGCCACTTGCTTCCTCCTGTGCCTAACCACAGCTGCAGGGGGTCATGGCCAACTGCAGGTGGTCTCAGGAGATGGTAGAACACACAGGATCCAGAAGGCTAACTGAAGAGGGAACCCCGTTATCACAGCTTTGGGGAGGTCACCACCCACACTGGATTGATACTTTTCGGTGATATGGTTGTTGTGAGGTCACCTGTAAGTAGACCCTCATCTCATTACTGTGAGTAAGCTCAGTAGGGCCCAGTGGTTTACCAAGCTCTCAGTCATCTCTCATTGGGGCCCCGTCTGGGAAAACAGGTCTTTGTGCATCCCCAGGAAAGGTTAATGCAGCCGTAACTAGAGTTGGAGTTTGGGTTTGTAAATCCTTGACCAGGACCGGAAGTTTGTGAATAGGCAACGGATTTGGAAGACTATAATTGAAGAAGCGGGGTGCTTGCTCCACAGACACAGAAGGTTTCCTGAGTAAAAACATGAAGAACAGCACTTGGGAGGAGTCTCAGAGAAGGGAGTTACTGTAAGCACCCCCAGGTAGCTTAGATGTCTGGGTGGAGCTCGGGAAGGAAGCAGCAAGCAGGGATGACTCTCAAGGGCTGCATGAGGGGATGCTAGAAGAGTCAGCCAGGCAGGTGGGCTAAAATGGCTGCAGGCAGTTCTCTGTTACCTAAGAGACTCACAGAGCAGCCAGCCATCGGCCAGAAGGACATAGAAACCCGAGGGAGAACCTGCACCAGAGGAGCCTTGGAGCAGTGAGTTTGAGCTTTAGGATGATTTCACTTTGTTTCTCCTGTCCCCACCTCTCCAGAGCTGGCATGACAGACGTGCGCCGCCGTGACTGGATTAATGCAGTTCTAGTGATGGGATCCAGGGCTTCATGTATGCTGGGCAGGCATTCTACCAACAGGGCTACATTCTCATCCCTTCTCTAACATTTAAGTGAGGGACTACAGAGGAGAAATAGGAAGAAGTAGGTTCCACCGTGGCACAACCATCTCAGACACGACCTTACATTCTTCCTGGTCTGTGCCACTGTGTGTACACCCTTGAAGAGCTGGGCGATACTTCTTCACTTCAGCATTTCTGCTGCAGAATGAGCTGTTTCTCCTCTTATACCCCTGCACTGAAGGGCATTCACAAAATGCCAGATAATTCACCACTTCCTTCTGGGAAGCCACTAGGATTTTAAGTATTTCTCATACCCAGGCCACAAGGTCCCCATTCCTCAAGCCCACTCTGTAGAGAATCTGGGGTGCCTCGATAGTGAACAGTTCCTGAGGGCTGGCCCACCCACCTTGGCTGTTTTTCAGTGCCAAAATAGGATATCTAAAAGACTTTGGAAGGAAGGGGAGGAAAGCTGAATTCCAAGACACTCCCTCAGATAAAGTTTCCTTTAAAACATTTTTACCATTTTTCATCAATATTTATAAAATGATGAGTAGATGCAGCCACATTCCTTCAGGGCTGAGCCGAGAACACACCCCATCCAGGGTACCTGATCAGAGTACAGCTGTAGCTTTTTGTGGGAGTCAGTGTGGGGGGGGTCTTTTTGTTTTTGAGACAGGCTCTCACATACCTCAGTCTGGTCTCAACTGTGTGTAACAGAGGATGACCTGATCATTCTGCACCTCCCAGGTAATGAGATTATAAGTGTGCCACTGTGTCCAGTCTATTGGGTGCTGAGGATCATGCCAGGGCTTCACGCATGCTAGGCAGGCATTCTACAACTACACTGTATCCTCGGCACAGACATGAGTCTCTGGAATAAGGTAAGAAGTCAGCTCCTCAGGGCACAAAAACATCAAAATGAATTCTGTCAGCACGTGATGGCAGTTAGTTGTTTGTTTGTTTGAGACCAGCTGCTGTGTAGCCTGACAGGCCTCACACACAAACGTACTCATGCCTCTGGCTCCCAAGGGCTGAGATCACACATGTATACCATGCCTGGCACTGAGTGTAATTTTTACAGGACCAGCTTACGACAGGAGAGTGTGAAATCCTCCGCCCTGGGTTTGATTCCTAAGCCGGCCTCTTGCCGCCAGAGACTGCTAGTATGACTTAGATCGTTTCTCCTCAGGCTGCTACCACGGAAGCTATAACAGACCCGGAAAGAAGCAGGGCATTTTCATAGTTTGAGGGTAGGTCTGCCCTCCGAAGCTGGCAGAACACTGGGAACACTTACCAACCCGTTGAGGACTGAGGGCTCCACCCAGTGCTTCCGCTGCCATCGTTGAGTGGCACTAGAAGAAGTACCCAGTGTCCGTATACATCCATCACCAGGTCCCACATGGCACCTGCACATTCCAGATGACTTTCTCTTGCTTTGAGTGGTCCTCACGCCTTACTTCCTTCCACCCAGGCCCTACCCTCCACCCAGGCTCTGCTTCCTTTGTTTTTACCAAGCTCTCTGGGGATTCTACCCCACAGGTTGGTTGAGATCAGAACTATGTTATGAATGAAAATCCAGTGCTGAAAAACCTGTAAGCCACCTACCCTCCTATGGCCCTGATTTCGAGGGATATGTCAGTGTCTGAAGGAGTCCCTTGGGGACATACTGCAGGAACATCCCTGGGTAGTGCTGAGCAGGTGATACACAGGACAGAGCAGCCTGGGGCACCGAACCCCTTGGATGAGTCTGGGAGAAGGTGGAGAGGCAATGGCGACCACAGCCTCAGCTCTGCCCGTCATTCTGAACTGTCAGGTCCTGGACGAGTATTCCACTGTTTGACCCTTTAAAACTCAAGTGAGAGGGAAGACAAAGTAGGAAGATGGATATGGAGGAGAAAGACGATGTAAATGTTCTGGAGTGTATGTTAAGACTCCCCCCAAATAAGTGCTCACACCATCTGGCCCATGGTGAGGTAACTGTCCCAGGGAGAGGGTCACAAATGCAGACAGCACTTTTGTTCACAAAGATATTCATAGCAGTGTGGCTTATATTAATAAGAAACTGGGAATGCTCCAAAGATGGGCAATAATTACACAGATGTAATATAACATGTAATGGACATGTAGTATAACATGTCCATTAGAGAAAAATTTCCTTTACAGATATACTTCACCACAAGGAAGGTTTTACATAATGGAACATTAAGTAAAGGGCTGGGAAGAGGGTTCGGTCAGTAAAAAGTCATGCTGCACAAACACGAAGGCCTGAGTTCGGATCCCCAGCACTCACAAAAGGCCAGGTGCAGCAGAACATGTCTGCTGTCCTAGCACTAGGGACAGAGATGGTGGATTTCAGGGGCTCAGTGGCCAAATCTGCAAACCCTGGCCTCAGTGAGACACTCTGTCTCAAAAACGAGACGCAGAAGCCATTGAAGAAGACACTTGATGTCTCTCTCCATCACACACACAAATAAAGTGAGACATAAATTAGTGTCTACAAGGTGACTCAAAGCCTCAGGGATGGTAATGACTACAAAGCTGTCACATCTCAAAGTTGGCTACAGCTGGCAGAAAGCCATTTACACCTCTGTCTCCGTCAGGTGCTTTGAAAGCCTGTTGCCCGGATGAAAATATTAGCGGCACTCTTAACTGATCATGTTTCCGGGCTGTGGAGTCATCTGTGGTTTAGTTTACAGCCCAGGGCTTGACTTCAGGTCCCCACCTCATCCCCACTGAGGGAGGGAGGGAGATGTAGTCAGAGGAAAAGGAAAACAACAGATTTGTAATACATCCAAAATATTTATTTCACACGTTTTCCTCACTGCTGGGAGGAGTTTCTTTTCACACCCACGGAGAACCTGAGAAAGAAGAGTTCCCGAGGAGAAAACAAAGGGAACACAAAATGAATGCAGAGGGGGCGGGGCGCAGAGTTCCCGGTCTGCTGGCAGAGGACCTTCCAAACTCCCAGGGCAGCTGGTCTGCTGGCAGAGGACCTTGCAAACTCCCAGGGCAGCCGGTCTGCTGGCAGAGGACCTTCCAAACTCCCAGGGCAGCGGGTCTGCTGGCAGAGGACCTTCCAAACTCCCAGGGCAGTGGGTCTGCTGGCAGAGGACCTTCCAAACTCCCAGGGCAGCCGGTCTGCTGGCAGAGGACCTTCCAAACTCCCACTGCAGCGCGTGGTCCATACAGCGCCAGGTTCCCTTTGCTGACCCTTTGCTTCTGTTCTGGGAACAACTCAGGCAACACTAACCCCACCGCATTTTCAGGGCCATGTTCTCTGGCTGCGATTATCCTTTACTTAAACACAGCCCTGTAGCGCATGCTCCCACAGATCTCTGACCATCCAAACGTTTCCTCATCTGAAGACTTTCCTGCTGGATGTGCCAACCTACAGCTTCTTAATTTTAACACTTGCGAAAGGATGAAAGGCTTGGTTTGACTGTGTGGGCCTGTAACGCCAGCTACTCCAGAAATGGAGGCAAGAGGATTGAAAACTCAAGGAAGGCCAGCCTGGACTACAGAGTGAGTTCAAAGGCAGACTAGACAGTTTAGCAAGACTCTGTCTCAAAATGAAAAGTAAAAACATGGGCTGCAGTTCAGTGGTAGAGTGTTTCCCTGGCATGCATGAAGCCCTATGTTCAGTCAGAAGTATTGCAAAAAAAAAAAAAAAAAAAAAGGAAAAAAAAACCAGTCAATCAATCAATCCTTTCTTGAAGGGAGTGTCCGAATTTGGTTTCTATTGCTGTGATAAAACATCATGACCAAAAACAACCGGGAGAGGAAAGGGTTTTCTTGGCTTTCACTTCTGCGTCACAGCCCATCATTGGAGGACGTCAGGGCAAGAATTCACAGCACCACAGCACTAAGCTGGAGGCAGGAACTGAAGCAGAGACCATGGAGGAATGCTGCTTACTGGCTTGCTTGCTCAGCGTACTACAGGGTCACCTGTCCAGAGTCAGCACCACTCAGAGTGGGCTGGATCCTCCCACATCAATCATTAACCAAGAAAACGCCCCAGAGGTTTGCCTACAGACCATCTTAAGGAGATGTTTTCTCAACAGAGGTGTCCTCCTCTCAAAGGACTCCAGCTTGTGTAAACCGACATAAACACAGGGTGGTTGAGGGAGAGGAAGCCCTGATGTATATTGAAGTAGTTGAACTTTTAGCATCCACTGGTTTAGACCATATTGAACAGTCAAATGACCATGAGTTCAAAATGGATTTTTAAAGTTGCATTTTAAGAATCTTGACAGCATCTACACACTTTTGAAAAGTCATTGAAATATGTAAAGGGTTGTTTACATAGCACCTCCAGAAAATCCTTGATATTTAAAGGGTTTCAAGATGGACACTGCCTACTCTACCCTTTTCCTGGAGATGAAACTAACACTGTGTTCCCATCTTGTCCCTCCTAGTGACCTCACAAGCAACCATCTGGAGTGAGTGTCCTTGTCACCAAGAGAAGGACACTAACATTTATTAAGCCCTTACAGAGTGCCAAGCTCTGTTCTGGGAAGTATTAAGAAAAATTTTCATTTTACATGGAGGTATTAAGAAAACGAGAGCTTCCAAGGGAGGAAGTGGCCCAGAGCTAGAAGCCCAGGGCATCCATGACCAGCAGACTGACACTGTCTAGGTCATGTGTATACACATTTTTTTTCTGCACATGTTCTGTTACATGTCGGCCTTGGTAGGAAAAGGTTTCAGACTAGTGTCCTTTATATGTTAATTTTTTTAAATTAATTTATTCATTTAGTAGGGCAGGGGGGCATATTTCTAGGAATTTCTAGTCAGAGGACAATTTCTAGGAATCAGTTCTCTCTCACATGGGTTGGGAATTGAACTCAGGTTGTCAGACTTGGTAGTAAGTGCAGTGACCCTCTGTGCTATCTTGCTTGCCTCTTTATATGCTAATTTTTACTTCACTGTCTGTCCTGTTCTCTTGTCTCTTGTAGCCTATAACTCTAGACCCAACTCATTAATATCTTTCTGGATCAAATAGCCTTTCTTCCAATGCCTGGGGCCAACCAGCCAGGCAGCCACCAGCCAGCAGACACAGAGTGGGACATACAGAATGAAAGAAAGGTAAAAATCCCCGAGGCAAAATTTAGATGAAGAGAAACAGGTTAATTTAAGTTACAAGAGAGAGTGAGACAAGCATAAGATAAGGCCAAGCATTCATAACTAATAAGTCTCTGTGTCATGATTTGGGGAGCTGGTTGGTGGCCCAAAAGAAACCCTGCTACAGTCTTTCTTCTATACTTTGGCATTTGAGTCACCCTGGGCTATAGATATTGGCAATTTTCACTACATATAATATTATATAAAGAAGCAATGTGATAATTATATGAAGAATATGATTAAGATATTATATAATGTGACATAAACCTAGGATATTTATTTTAGCTCTACTGAAGTTAAATTCCCCCCCCCCAAAAAAAATGTAGGAAGAATGAACTCCTCAAAAGCTCAAAAAGCTGAGGGGATGCATCAGTGGGTGAAGCGCTCACCACACAATCATAATCAGGATCTGAGTTTGGATTCCCAGCATGCATGTGAAAAAGCAGCTCATAGAGGCATGTACCTATAATCCAGTGCTGGGACGGCAGAGACCGAGCATCCCTGGGACTTGCCAGTAAGGCAGTCTAGGTACAATGAGAAACTCTGTTTCAAAAAAGATAAGATGGAGAGCAATAAGAAACAAAAGATCAATTTCTGGTCACACAAGCTTGTACACACATAGGAACACACAGACATAATACATTGCACACACACATACAAATAGCAGGGATGTGATCCCATGTTAGGGGGCTAGGCATCTGAATAGGGAAATTGCTCTCCAATTATTTCAGGTAAATTTTAGCCTAAAAATCAACTGATTATTTTAAATCAGGATTTTGACCGTTTGAAGAATACAAGTGTGCATTTTAAAAGCTTCCTTGTAATCCAGATGCCTAACTGCTTGTTCAGATCTCTTTGATCACCTGGGAACATGACAAAACACAGTGTCCTGTGAGGTTCTGCATTCTTCATTACACCCTGGTTCCTATTAAGGCAGAAGCCCTCCAGTGACTTGCCTCTTGTTTAAGACAATCATATATACATTTCAAGTAGTTACATGAATTTGTAAACATTGTAAAGAGAAACCAAGCCCCTCTCCACAGGGAGAAAAATCACCATTCTCCAAATAAAAGTTCTGTGAAAACTCTCATTTCCTGATCCACTGGATCCTGTGTCCAAGCCTTCCCTATCATTTCCTGATCCACTGGATCCTGTGTCCAAGCCTTCCCTATCATTTCCTGATCAACTGGATCCTGTGTCCAAGCCTTCCCTGTCATTTCCTGATCCACTGGATCCTGTGTCCAAGCCTTCCCTGTCATTTCCTGATCCACTGGATCCTGTGTCCAAGCCTTCCCTGTCATTTCCTGATCCACTGGATCCTGTCTCCAAGCCTTCCCTGTCATTTTCAGATCCACTGGATCCTGTCTCCAAGCCTTCCCTGTCATTTTCAGATCCACTGGATCCTGTCTCCAAGCCTTCCCTGTCATTTTCAGATCCACTGGATCCTGTGTCCATGCCTTCCCTGTCATTTCCTGATCCACTGGATCCTGTCTCCAAGCCTTCCCTGTAGTCTCACTTTTGTCGTGGTGTTTTCTGAGATGCTTCTGCTCAGGCTCAGGCGACAATGATGGAGAAACAACTCAAAGGAGATACAGCACCTCAGGGCTCTTACATCTCCTCGTGTTTCCTCAGACCTTCTTTCCATCCTTCATGATGAGAACAGGGAGGAGATGAGTGCGGATGTCAGAAGAGGCATCAGTGCTCCAAGGTCAGTTCTGTGCCCCAGATCAATCCCACGTGGCCCACAATTATGTGATATAATTGTCAGGAAAGAAATGACTCAATGTGAAATGTTCCTTAAATCTCTAATTGAGTCTGCTAAAGGCATAAAAGAGGCCGGCCCATCATCAGTGGCCGACCCTTCCTCACCTCCTCTCTGGCCCCGTGGCCTCCTTGGTTTGTTTCCCAGAGCTTACATTGTCAATACTCTGCACTTCCATGACTCACTGTCCAGCTAAAGTGGAATTTTCATCTTTTTATCTCCTTCAGTTTTCTTTTATTAAAACGTATTCATCTCTATTTTTCACTTGTACGTGTGTAAGCATTTGGGGTTGTACAGGTACACGTGCGTATACGTGTGCAAACATGTGGAAGCCGAAGTCTGAGGCCATCTGTCTTCTGCAATACCTCTCCACTTTGCTTTTTGGAGATGGTTTCTTTGTGGGCCTGGGGCTGGCTCCTCAGGGAGTGCCAGAGATCTGCTGTCTCCACCCCACCTCAGGATCCTCTAGCACCTAGCCTGCAGGTACACACCACTGCGCCTGGCTTTTTACTTGGGTGTCGGGGATCAAATTCAGGTCCTCAGGCTCGTTCGGCAGGCATTCTAATGACTGGCCCTCTCCCCAGGCCCCTCCTTCCACCTCACCATCAGTTTGCATCAGCTCAGCCTCTTTCCTTCCCATTTCACCTACATTGGAGAAGAAATCCGGAGCTGACCGTCAAGTAAGGATGCTCTCCTGTGAGAACTTGGGAACAGAACGAGGTGGAAGTTTGGTGAGAAAGAGGAGACACTTAAAAACATAAATGCACATTAATGCTGTTGTCTGGGAGTCTGTGAGGGCATGGTCCCAAGAACCCTGAAGCTACGACATTGCAAATGCTCAAGCCCCTTACATAAAGTGCTGTAGTGTTTAAACACATCATATGTGACACTTAAGATATAAATACCATGAAAATGATTGTCAGGTGCTATCGTTTAGGAACGAATGGCAAGAAAAATAGGTCTGCATATTTGGTACATTTTTTCTTCTAAACTTTTTTATATTTTGTTGAACTCATGCATTAGCCCGGCAGATGTTCTACCACCAAACAGGTCCTCAACCCTCTTCTTACTTTCTGTTTTGAGATAGGGTTTCACTAAGTTGTCCAAGCTGGCTCGCACTTGCACTGTAGCCTAGGCTGGCCTTGGCTTGGAATTTTCCCGCATCCTCGTCCTAAATAACTGGAATGAGAGGCCTGCATCGCCATGCCCTACTTCTACTGAGTACTTTTGATTCTTGGTTTCCAGACTCAGAGTGATTGATTCTGAAGCCATGAAGGTCTGACTATGATGGCCTGGTGCTTCCAGGCCAGGAAACTGGTTGTGCAGGTTTGGGCTTCGGCTCTGGCTTTCCGACCTGCACGGTCTCTGCCCTGTGAGAGACCACACTGAGTTCAGTCTGCCAGAGCCCCAGGAATCCTCACGCCAAGCGGCCAAGGAGGGGGATTCTCAGTTTCTGTCCTGAGACTCACCTGTCTCTGGCTCTCCCTTGGAGAGATTTCTGTCATTTGATCTTTACCTTGGAGGGCTGTTCCTCCATCATTGTGTGCCCTTTCCATGACAACAGTTCCCAGCTCTCTGTGAAACAGTTGCTGGACACCCTGAAGTACATCTGTATACTACAGCTTTGGTGTGGAGTGTCCCTCAAATGCCCAAGCATTAAAGGCTGTTTCCTGGCCTGTGGGGCTTTCCAGCTGCCACCATGTAAACGGGTCATGTTTGCCACATGCTCCTTCCATAATGTCCCCATAGACAACAGGGCCAAGCCATCACAGAATATTGAACTCTGAAGTTACTGACCAAAATAAGCCCTTCCTTCTTTTCAGTTGAGTATCTCGGGAATTTGGTCCCAGATGGAAAGCTGGGTGTGGCATAAATATTCCTTTACTCTGTGTGAATATATGTTGCTGTGATTGGTTTAATGAAGAAGCTGACTGGCCAATAGCTGGACAGGATAAGGTTAGGCAGGAGAACCAGACTAAGGACACGGGGAGGAAGGGTGGCATCAGAGGAGTTGCCAGCCAGATACAGAAGGAGCAGGATTTGCACAAAATGAGGTAACAAGCCATGGCCACATGGCAGCATGTAGATTAATAGAAATGGGTTAATTTAAAATGTGAGAGTTAGCTAGTAACAAGCCTGAGCTATTGGCCGAGTATTTATAATTAATATTAAGCCTCTGTGTGTTCATTTTGGAGCCTACAGTCCCCACAAAAACCCCACCTACAGCTGAGTAACACAGTGTTTCTTCCTCAAGTCAGGGCTTACTCAGGCATTCATCCTGAATGAGTCTTTTGTACTGCTGTGGCAAAACACTTGCCAAATTCAGCTTAGAAGAGAAAAGATTTATCCTGACTCAGTCTGAAGATGTAGTCCATTGTGGAGGACATCGCAGCAGTCCTGTGGGGTCAGGAAGCAGAGAGAGATGAGTGCTGTGGTACTCAGCTTAATTTCTCACATCTAATCAGTCCAGGACCCCAGTCTATGGGAAGACAGTGCCCACATTCAGGATGCGTCTCCCCAGGCCTTTCAGCCTCTCTGGAAGCTCAGTTACAGACACACTCAGAGGTTCGTCCCAATGCTGTCGTGCTGACAAGATCAACCGCCACATTTCCCAATGATGTCATCATTCTCCACTTTTAAGTGTTCTTTATATGAAGTGGTTACAGAGGTTTCTTTTTTTCTCAACATACTTAAAATGGCACGTATGTCAGAATGAGTGTGTGTGTGTGTGTGTGTGTGTGTGCAGATGTGGCTTAAAAACTGAGAAGGGGAACTCCTCTAGAGCTGGCTTCATTTTAGCTAGGCCGGAACTATTCATGTGTTTTGGTTTTTAACATTTCTGATGCTTCAATAGAGCCAACCCTGTTGGCAGAGGAGGTGGGTGAGCCAGGTGAGCCTGAAACTGTGAGCAAGGGAGGGCTGTCCCCACTACTCCTCTGTCATGCTGCAGTGTGGGTGGGGGAGAGATGTCCCCCTTACTCTTTGCCCCTTACCACCTGCAACAGACAAGTAAGTTGACCCTCCTCTTTACCAGCTGCAGTGCTCAGGAGAGTGGGCCTGCTCCTCTCCTAGGCAGCACAGCAGAACTGGCCCTCTTGTGCCAGCTTGGCAGAGATGTGGGTGAGATAGCCCTGATGGTGTGAGAGTGGGATAGCTGGATACACACCCCTTGTTTGCCATGTGGTGGTAAAGGTGAGGGAAAGATGCGCCCCCCACCCCCGACCTTGCCACCTGTGGTGGGTGAGGGAGCTGACCCTCCCCCTACCAGCAGCAGTACTTGGGAAAATGGACCCTGCACCTTGCCTGGGCAGCACAGCAGAGCTGGTCCTGAAGGTGTAGGTGTGGAGAGAATTGACCTTAAGCATATGAAAGCAGGAGAACTGACCCCGCCCCTTGCTCCTTGCTGCAAGGGGTGAACTAGCTGTGGCAATGCTGGAGAGCTTGCCCTGGTAGTGAACACTGGAGAGCTGGCAGGCTGACCAATCCTGCAACTACCCAGACCCAGAATCTGGGTTGGCCCACCCCAATATCCACCTCATCTGTGATCTGCTGGAGCATAGGTATGGGGGGCGGGCAGGGGGATAGGACGGTCCTGCGGACCCACGGCTACAGGATATCCACAACACAAGGCAGCATAGGATGTGCAGGAAGAGTTCCCAATGAAGGCCCAGCATCGATGGTGAAAATAAATAAATTATATTTATTGGGTGGGGAGATGGGTGGGATTGAAAGGCATGATGTGAAAGACAAAGAATGAATAAAAAGAAAGTCAAAAAATTCTGATTGTGGGGGAACCCACCCCCACTTTTTCCCCGGGGAACTCTTGAGGAGTGAAGGAGAAGAGATATTAGATAGAAACAGATAGAAACACAGGATAGCCTCAGGAGGGCCTGGATCAATATTCACCGGCCCCTCCTGTTTCTTCTAAAGGGCCTTTTATAGGAATGACAAGGGGTGAAGCAAAAGACCTCCCCACAAGCACAGCCAAGTGCAGACCCTTCCAATCACCTGGTAACCACACATGTAGTCAAGCCATCCTCTAATGCAGCCCTGCTGGGTAGAGCAAGCTCAGATCTCACTAGGAACCTTTGTGGACCTCCACATCTGATGCTTTAACGTGGAGTGGGAGGGCTGTTTGCTAATCCCGCCCCTCTCAGACAGAGCTGCTGAGTGTTCCTTTCATACGCAAAACTACCAATCCAGAGCATCCAACTCCAGCTACTTCCTTTTGTGAGTGCTGCAAGGTTTCTCATACCCTGGGACATTACCTACCTGGGCTAAGCCCTAGGGTCAGCTCCCACGCACCCATGCACGCCCCCCCCCATGGCCCTCTAAAATTATTCAAAGTTACTTTGAACCCGCTTGCCCTGCTTCACCCAGGCCTCCTGTGAAGAACCACAGCAGTGGTATTTGCCTGTTGTTTCCTCCTATGTAATAAAGGATCATGTGGCCCGTGCCTTCTGTTTTTAGGATCTGTGGCTATAAAAACCACAACAAAAACTTTCCTTCAGATCGGTTACTTCCATGCCTCCATGCCTTACCATACCTATTAGAACAAATCCTGGCTTCCCTAAAGCTGGGCTGCACAGTGAAACAACCATGCACGGATCCACAGAGCCCGCTTGTTCTGGGCTCTGGAAGAAGTGCCCAGACTGACTGTTTCCTGCCTGTGTGCTGCCTGGAGATCACCTTGAAACTGAGGTAAAGCACATCCCCAGTCCAGATACTCTGTTAGGTGTAGCTGGAGTTTTCTCCAGTCCTGCCCAGCCCCACAGACCCCACAACCACTTATAAAATAACCACTCAGAAGCTCATATTAATTAAACTGCTCGGCCATTAGCTCAGGCCTGCCACTCTCTAGCTCTTACACTTAAACTCAGCCCATTTCTGTTAATCTATATGTCACCACGTGTTCCGTGGCTTTACCTGCTGCCTTTACATGCTGCTCCCTGGACGGCAGGCTGGCTTCTCCTCTCCTCAGCCTTCCACTTCCCAGACTTCTCCTCTCTCTTTGTCCTGCCTATACTTCCTGCCTGGCTACTGGCCAATCAGCATTTTATTTATCATTCAATCATCCCACAGCAGTTAGGTGGTTTGTAAATAAAATAGGACGTTAGCAAGAGGCATAGTACTGTTAATGCTGCTGGTGTGTGTGTGTGTGTGTGTGTGTGTGTGTGTGTGTGTGTGTGTGATTTCATACGTATCCCAGGCCAACCTCCAACTCTCTTATGCAGCCAAAGATGACCTTGAACTTCTGTTCCTGCTGCCTCCACCTTTGACAACTGTGTCACCATGCCCAGTATATGTGGTTCTGGGCGTTGAACCCACGGTCTCCTGCTTGCTAGGAAGCACTCTTCACTCCTCCAATTGAGCTACATGGTGTTTCCTTTTAGAGTACATGTTTCTCAGGCCTGCAAGATGTCTCAGCCATTGAATGTGTTTGCTGAAAAGCTGGACAATCTGAATTGGGCCTCCAGAACCCACATGGGGGAAGGAAAGAGCCGACTCCCACAGTTGTTACAAGTAACACACACACACACACACACACACACACACACACACACACACACACTCTCCAGTCACTCCCTGGCCACTCCTTTTCCCCAGCATGATCTGGTGAGTCATGGGTTGGAGTCAGGTCAGTCTTTCATCTTAAGGAGTTTATAACTGGCTCCAGGCTTGTCATTGGGAATGCAGTCTTTGCCCTCTCCTTGAGAACTCTGGGGAAAGGAAGGATGGCCTCTGCCTGGCTCAGGCTTTTTCAAGAGATGGAGGAAATGAACCCTGACTCAAGTGGGACACATCCTTGGGATGCAGCAATGAGCCACATAGAAAAGGGTTAGGGTGCCACTGAGGTGCCCGGGTACTAGGAGAAAAGCAACAAGCAGGAAGTTACCTTCACACTGGGAAACTGCCATTTGCAACGGGTTTCTGGGGCAAAAGAAATGACTTTTCAACATGGAAGTGCATATGAGTCACCCGAAGCCCTACAGCATTAGAGCTGGGGGTAGAGCTCAGTGTGCAAGCACAAGGCCTGAGTTCAGATCCCTAGCGCATGTACACACACACACAGGCAGGTGTGGCCACACATGATTGTGACCACAGTGCCATGACACAGATAAGAGGATCAGTGGGGCCTACTGGCCACCAGCCAAGCTTTGGGTTCAGTAAGAGGCCTGTCTCAAGGGAATAAGGTAGAGTGTGAAAAAGCAAAACATCTGTTGCCCTCCTCTGGTCTCCACATGAACACACACAGGCAGGCACACACACAAGCACACACACAAGCACACACACACACACATAAGCAAATACACACAAGCATACACTCATAAACACATACACACAAGTGCGTGAGTGCCACAAAATGTGCATTTTTTATTCAGCAAGTGTGAGATGGATCTGAGATTCTCATTTCTAACAACACAGCTCACCTCTCAGCAGCAAGAACCTAGCTCCCCACTGAGGCCCTTGGCTTAGAGGAGGAACTCTAAAAACACTGAGGCTCATTAGCTGGGATCAACAGTAAACACTGCTGCTGAGTGTTATCATCAGCCCCAACAGTGTGAGTTACATCAAAATATTATCTCAAGTTTCAGTCTATTTTCAACGTTTTTCTTAGAAAACAAAATATTTGAAAATATTTTTATGTTATTATTTTGTTCATGATCAGATATTACAGTTTTACATTCTCTTTTTAAAATTATTTTTATTTGTTTATTTAACATCCTGGCTGCAGTTTCCCCTCCCTCCTCTCCTCACATCCCCACCACCACCTTCTCTCTTCCAACCCTCCCTCCCTCCACCAATCCACTCCTCCTCCCTTTCTGTTCAGAAAGGGGCAGGTCTCCCATGGGTATCAAGAAAGCATGGCATATCAAGTGGCAGTAAGACTAAGCACCTCCCCTTGTATTTAGGCTGGACAAGGCAACCCAGTATGAAGAGTAGGGTCCCCAAAGCCAGCCAAAGCATTAGGGACAGCCCCTGCTCCCACTGTCAGGAGTCCCACAAGTAGACCAAGCTACACAACTGTCACATATATGTAGAGGGCCTAGGTCAGTCCCATGCAGGCTCCCAGATTGTTGGTTCAGACTCTGTGAGTTCCTATGAGCCCAGGTTAGTTGTTTCTGTGGGTTTTCTTGTGATGTCCTTGACATCTCTGGCTCCTACAATCCTTCCTACCTCGCTTCAGCAGGATTCCCCGAGTTCAGCATGTTTGGCTGTGGGTCTGCATCTCTTTCCATCAGTTACTGATGAAGGCTCTCTGATGACGATTGGGATAATCATCTGTGGAGGCCCACAAAGGTGAGATCTGGGCTTGCTTTACCCAGCAGAGCTGCATTAGAGGATTGCTTGACCATGTGCATGGTTTCTAAGTGATTGGAAGGGTCTACACTTGGCTGAGCTAGGGGGAGGTCTTATGCTCCACCCCGTGGCATTCCTATAAAACACCCTTTAGAAGAGACAGAAGGGGCTGGTGGATAAGGATCCAGGCCCTCCTGAGGCTATCCTGTGTTTCTATCTGTTTTTCTGCCCTCTGTCCTTCTATCTAAATCTCTTCTCCCTCACTCCTCAAGAGTACTCTGGGGTAAAATGTAAGAGCTGGTCTCCTAGATGACTTCCCACAATCACCAGTACAGCAGAATATCGTTAGGCATCATTACATTGACATTTTGTTTTTCTCCAATCCAGCCTGATACCCATGTCATGACAGTGAGCTCATCCCTGACAATCCCTGGAGTTCTAGGACCCAGCCGCTGAATGGTTTTACATTCTTAGCCAAGTGTTTGGTTAGATACCAAACTTGTTCACGGAGAACACAGAAGAGGGAAATGGTCTCTTCTAATATGGGCATTGGTTAAGAAAGGAGAACTCAGTTTAGAACCAGATGACTGAAGGGCCCAGCCTCTGGGTATTTTCCTAAACAATACCTGCTCAATGCTTTTCAAACTAGTTTGCAGGCTGGATGCTTGGAAATCATGGTGTTTCCTTGCAAGACACAACAGGAGAGAAGTTGATATATGTATGTAATGTTAAAAATGCAATTTCCCCTTGCAGAAATTAAGCTCTAATAGCGAATGCAGCACAAAAAGTCCCCTGAACCTGTTGGAAATGAGCTTCAGTTTCAATGTTGGTCAAGAGAGCAAGAAATGTCCCTACTTCACTGGGAGACCACTGATCCTTCAGCTGGGGCCAACAGTGTGCCAAAGACTATTACTTCTGATGCTCTGTACCTATCTCTGCGTCCCCACGATGGTAACCATGACATCTACTGTTACTCACCCCGCTTACTCAGCACCTGTTTTGCAACAGGTACCATTCTAAAAGCTTTGCAAGCATCCCTTTGACCATGACAATTCAGCTGGACGGGTGTTATTTCCTCTGTGCTAATGGTCAGGAAGGTTAAACAGTGGCTGCTGGGGAAGCTCCTTGCAAGAGACCACTCCTCACTCTTCTTTCAGCGACCACTCACCAGGCCACTCTTCCTTGCCACACTTGGCTTTCTTTTCCAAGAAATGGGCATGTGGCTCTTGATCCAAGAAGCCCTGCCAGCAGCTTCTTCTTATAATTTAGAGAAAACTTTATTAGCAACTGTGATAAACCCACATGGATAAGTTCTTGCATATTTATGGCAATGTGTTACCCCTGTACAAACGGGAAAAAAAATAGTTTTTTTTTTGTCTTGTTTTGTTTTTAGGCTGTCCTAGTCTGCTTTCTGATGCTCTGATAAACACCATGGCTGAAAGCAGCTTGGGGAGGGAAGAGTTTATTTCAAGGGAAACCAAGGCAGGAACTCCAGGCAGGGGTTTGAAGCAGAAGCTATGGAGGAATGCTCCTTACTGGCTTGCTTCAGACTCACCTTCAACTACTTTTCTTATACAGCTCAAGCCCACATGCCTAGGGATGGTACCACCCACAGTAGACTGGATCATAACCAATTAGCAATCAAGAAAATTCCCCCACAGGGCAATCTGATAGAGGCTATTCTGCAGCTGAGGCTCCCTTTCCCTAGGTATGACAAGCTGACAATCAAGATTAGCCATCACATAGACCAGTGCTGCGACCCTTTAATACAGTTCCTCATGTTGTGGTGACCCCAACCATAAAATTATTTTGTTGTTACTTCTAACTGTGATTTTGCTACCATTATTAATTAAAATGTGTTTTCTGGTGGTCTTTGGTGGTGGTCTTAGGTGACCCCTGCTAAAGGGTTGTTTGAACCCCAAAAGGTGGTGACCCATAGGTTGAGAACTGCTGACATAGACCACTGTATTATGGCTATTTATTTCTGTACAATGTCACTGAACATGGTAAACCGAGATACTTTTTGCCAAAGTTGACAGCGGAGCTAAAGTTTCCAAAAATCTAAATTATACACAGATATGTTTATATATTTCTATAAAAGACCAATAATATGTTATGTATCAACATAAAAATTTTTAAAACCTTTTCTGAGTCATGACCCTTCTGAAGGCCCAGTGATAGTCACAGACCCTTTGACCAGAAAAATGCACACAAGCAAACACAGCATTTTGCACTCAACTTCAGGGGGCTTGTGGAAGCTAAGAGGAGAACCTCAGGGCTCTACCGCTGAGGAAGACAAGGAAG
The DNA here is from genome assembly GCF_949786415.1 of Peromyscus eremicus. Taxonomy (NCBI): domain Eukaryota; kingdom Metazoa; phylum Chordata; class Mammalia; order Rodentia; family Cricetidae; genus Peromyscus; species Peromyscus eremicus. The sequence continues at coordinate 26,818,557 of NC_081421.1, read as the reverse complement.
GCTTTTCTTGGCTTCAGGCTCAAGTTGACCTTCTCTTCTCTGCACTGACCTGAGATGTTTCCCTTAGCCATTTTCCTGAACATTTAGTTTTCAAATATTTATATTGGTAAAAATATTAAACAACCTTAAATATAAAAAACATTCCCTGGCACCGGGGAGCCTATAGTATTTCTAGTCTTTTTTAGCATCCATCATCAAAGGGGCCATCCTTCTATTATTAATAAATAATTAGGGCCAGTAAAATGGCTCAGAGGGTAAAGGTACTTGCTGCCAAGCCTGACAACCTGAGTTCAATCTTGGGACACACATTGTGGAAGGAGAGAAATGATTGCTCCCAAAAGTTGTCTTCTGACCCTCATACATGCACCATGGATGTACATATATGTGCACTTGTGCATAAGCACACACACATACACACACACACACACACACACACACACACAAATAAATAAACATGATAAATATAAACCAGCTTAAGTTCATATTAATAACCCAGAGAGTTCTTATTTCTCTTTCTCTAGGTGACTAACCAAATTAGATATGTAAGGCAAAAAACATATAGTATTGCTTCCTCATGATTTCTTGAAGGTAAGAAATAGTTTGATGTTTTATATAACCAGGGAAAAGTGGGAGTTAGGAGAGAGGAGACAGAAAGGGGAGAGAAATTCAGATGTTGCCATTTAGAATAATTTGAAGTCAACTTTTTCTTGTTACCTTCTAGAGTCTAGAATCCTCCCTGGTCGGCATCACAGTTCATGTAGGGATGTAGAGGCAAGAAGCCTGGAATTTCCAGGTCAGCCTGGATTCCACGGAAAGCCCTTGCCAAAAGGAATGAAGGAAGAAGGAAGGAAGGAAGGAAGCTGACAGAGGATCTGGCACACTGGTGGAGCACTTCCCTTGCCCAGTACACAGAAGGCCTAAGTTTGAACACTGACATCTCAACAAACCTCAGTCTACCACAAGGCGGGCTGACTCAGGGCTGAGACTGGACAGTCGGCCAGTGTGGTGCCAAATGCCTGTAATCCTAGAACCCTGAGGACAGCATCACTACAATGTGAGGCCAGCCTTGTCTACATGGTAATTTCCAGGACAGCAGGGGCTATGGAGTGAGTTCCTGTTTCAAAAACCCACAGAGTTGGGCTGGAGAGATGGCTCTGAGGTTGAGAGCACTGCTTGTTCTTCCAGAGGACCCAGATGTGCATTCCTGTCATCACATGACGGCTAACAGCTGGCCACAACTCCAGTTCCAGGAGATCTGACAACCTCTTCTGGTTCCAAGGTGCCACATGCCTCTGGTGACAAGACATGCTCGCAGGTAAAACACCTACACAAATAAAATTTAAAATATAACACGTGTCAAAAAGAATGAACACTCAAACAAGGCCTTTGTTATTTTCATAAATGAGAATTTTGTTGGTTTTTTTAACTTTAATTTTTAGTTTCACTTTCATAACCAAATTGAACAGAAGGTACAGCGATTTCCCATACAGTACCCACCAGGCAAGTCCATAGGCTTCCAGTTAGGAACCACTGCACACCAGAGGATTCATTAGAACTGATGAACTTCCCATGACATGAGTGCTGCCCAATGTCTTTGGTTCACATCAGGACTAACTTGTGTTTGTAGTCTGTGATGTTATGGCTAATCTTGGTTGTAAGCTTGACATATGTTGTGGGATATGTGAAACTCCAAGACTGTATTAACTAAATTTACCTTGGATCGGGGGTGGAGCCAGCAACTAGTTGACAGGAATTAGCCATAGAGAGGACAGAGGAGCCAGGAATATGGATAGAGAGACAGATGCACAGGAAGGAGAAGGGAGGGACTTAGAGACTCATGAACTGTTTTGGTTTAGGAGGGCTGGAGAGACACTCTCTTGCCAAGAAGGAAGGCCAGCTGGTTGCTTCTTGGCTTCTCTGATCTAGCAGGTTTTCACCCCCACATCTGACTCCTGAGTCTTTATTGGTAAATACAACAACTTAGATAAAAACAACAGACCTATCTGGGGAGACAAAACCTCACTTCAAAGACTGTCCCCGTCAGACTGGCCTGTGGACACTTTTTAACTGTTAACTGATAAAGGAGGTCCCAGTCTACTGTGGGTTAGACCACCCCTAAGCAGGCCGCCCTGGGCTATCTTAAAAAAGGTAACTGAGAAGGAAGGAATGAAGCAGCATTCCACAAGGTCTGCACTTCAGTCTCTGCCTCCAGGTTCCTTCCCAAGCTCCTGTCCCGACTACTTTTCCATCAGTGATGTACTGCACAATTAAACAAACCTTTTCCTGCCCTGCCCTGCCTTTTCTCAGTGTCTTATCACAACAGCAGAGAAGCAAACATATGGACATATGGACCCTGACAAATGTAGCATGATGTAAATCTACCATCCTAGTACCCAAAGAATGCTTTCAAAGCCCTACACATCTTGTGTGTTCCACCTCATCGTCGTCTTCTCTCCTTACAGCCACTGGCAAGAACAGGGCTTTCTTTGTATTTTCCACACATATTTTCTTTTCCAGAATGCCATAGAGTTATATAGAACGCAGCCTACAGACTGACTCCATTCTCTTAGTAAATGCATTCAAGTTTATTCTAAGCCTTTTCATAGCTAAATCGTTCGCTGCTCTGTAAGGTCCTCTGGCTTGTAAGTTCTGAGTCCAAGTTCCTGACCTAGCAGCAGTGCTCTACCGTTTATTTACCTGTGGAAGACATCATGACTTTCTCTACATTTTGGGCAAGTATGAATAAAGCTGCTATAAACATCGGTGTGGAAGTTTTGTTTAGAAAGTGTTTTGTGATCACTTGGCTAACTCCCAAGATCCGTGAGAAGACTTCTGAATTTTGACCAGGTAATTAATAGGTATGTAGAGGTCAGCAGTATCCCCGGTGAGCCCCCACAATCGTTCTGAAACAGGAAAGACTGGACCAGGGTAGTGGGCAGATCCTCTCTCATTTCTCCTAGTTTCTCCTAATTTCTCCTAAATCAAACTGTTGATATTTCAGTGAAAGGTGATTAAGAGTGAAAGAGCATGGGACTAGTATGTACTGAACAACATCATGTCAAGCATTGCGTGTTTATAATTTCATTCGCTTCTCCATTGGGTGTAAGATTTAGACTCTTGTCTTCATCTTAAAGACTTCAAATGAAATCCCAAAAGTTATAAGCCATTCAAGCTTATAGATCTGCCCAACAGTGAGTTCACAGTAGGAAATTTGAAAGGTACAAAAAGGATTAGATTATACAGAAGAATATGGGAGCTACCCAACACTTCATCTGAAACAGTCATTATCACCATTAACATGCCACTTCACACTGTTGACTTCCTTTGAAAACCCCTGTGAATTTAAAGGCTTCTTTGTGCTTGGTCATGGAATTACATGCCTCCAACACCACCCCAGGCTTTCTGAGATATGGAGAACCAACAAGGAATGCCTCTGCCTCCAGCTTTGTTCTGATTTCTAATGGTGTGTGTGTCCCCTGTTTCTCCCTCTGTACCTGTGTTGGATAAATTAAATGGGTGAGCAGAAGTAGATCCTGAAAGCTGGTCTAAGATGAAGAAGGGGTTAAGACTCAACTCTTAGAACAGTGGGCTTAGACCCAGATGGGCTGTTGATGCTCAGTTCTCTGGGAAATCTATGGATGCTCTCTCAGAGACAGAGGATATTGTGCTGGGCCTGAGGGAACACGCTGCTGTTTTTAGAACACAATGCACTGGGCCAGACATCGCTGTCCACACCATGAGGCAGGCCTTGTGCTGCAGTCAGAGAGGAAGTCGTCAACATTCGGGACCCCACCCTGTGATGTTTGGAGAGTTCTCTTGGCACCCCCTGTGGAGGCTAGTGTGTATCTGTTCATACCGGCCTCTGAGAAAAGAGTGAATATAAAAGACAGGAAGCTTAAGCTTAGAGATGTTGTTTTCATCAAGCGTTTGTTTTCCTCGCTGCCAAGACCACTTGTCCAAGCGAACCATTGGGTTGCATTTTATTAAAGTGCTTTAAAACACAAAGACCAAATGTTTTCACAATCTGTAGCTGTGGGTGGCCAAACATGAGCTTTGTCTTGTGGTAGAAAGGAAAGAAAAGTTAAGTTCAGGATTTCTTTCCCAGCCCTACCACTGATCTCACGAAATCTAGAAGCAAGTGTGCCCTTCACTCCCAAGCCCTTCATTTTTATTCCATATAAAATGAAAATGCAGATAATCTGGAAGGTTTTAAGTGATAGAAATTGGTTGTGTTCAGATTGTAGATAATAGAAATTTACAATAAACTTTTTGTCAGAAGAATTCCTTTTAATCCCAGGGGTCATAGATGCTAATAGGACAATGTAGGGCAGGAACATCTTCCAAATATCAGTACTACTGTGTAAATTAAGGAATAGCACAGACAATCCCTTGGCAGAGAAATCTTCACGTATTTTCCTTTTCTACTTTTGAATGCATATTACATTCACAAAGTTCTGAAATCCGTCAGTGCAAAAGGATAGAGAGAAAGAATCTGCTCTTGTGTCTGACCTCCACCTGCTACTTCTCCTGGGGGTAATCAGAGGTTTTCCTGGTTGTCAGATATATATTATATGTAATAAGCAATATACACATTTTAAATGTGGGGGAGGGGAGAGAAAGAGAGAGAGAGAGAGAGAGAGAGAGAGAGAGAGAGAGAGAGAGAGAATAGCCATGAATGCGCCACAGCCTGCATGTGGAAATCAGGGGACATTTCAGAAGTCAGGTCTCAGCTTTCACTTTGAGGCAGAGTTCCTCTTGCTATTTCCTTTCCTGGGTTGGACAGTCGAGAAGCTGTCCCTATCACTGCCTCATCTCTGGGCAGGGAAGCTAGAATCACAGATATTTGTATGGATTGGCTCTTTACATGGGTTCCAGGGATCAAACCCATCATCAGATCAGCATGATAAGTGCTTTATTAGGCCAGACTGTACTCAGGCAGCAATAAAGGCAGCACCACCCCATTCCAGTGACCCCCTGCCCCCCGCCCCTCCCACCCTACCTTCCTCTCCTCCACCCCACCCCCACCCCCTGCTTCCTTTCACAGATACTGACAGGCCCCCGACTGAGAGCAGTGCTGATGAATCGAAGTCTTCCAGGTACAATGATTTCTGACTTGGGAAAGGGTGTTTACAGGCTCCGACGTGTTGAGGGACTGCTGTTGGTCACATATCTCGTCCTCTGACCCCTCCCCTGCTGTCTGTTGTGGAATGTGACAGCTTCAGTGCGGGGTCCTGCTGAAACCTTCCTCGGAAGCCTGTGCAGAGGGATGCTGCACATGGGCCTGTTCCTCTCAGAGCCACCACTGTGCTGTCTCTCCTGTTAATGCGTCTAATGGACATCTCACCCAGACAGCCTACCTCGGTGTCCCTCTTCAGTGCCGAATTTGAGAGACTAGAGCCAAGAGTGAAAGCCAGCGGCAGGTGGGACCACACCTGGATCAGAATTGCTTATCCTTGATGCCTCTGGCCCTGGATTTAAATTGTTATTACATGTTGGGAACAAACAGAGACCCACATCTAGACAATGTGCAGAGTGAGGGACTTTGGAACACTCAGTCCTAGGTGGGATGTCTTCATCAACCCCTCCTCTCAGGGCCCAGGAAGCTGTGCAGAAGAGGGAGCAGAAAGACTGTCAGAGCCAGAGGATGGAGGACACCAAGGGAACAGTGTCTTCCAGACACAGCCGGACTGATGCACACACGAACTTACTTACTTAAGTAACATTATCCTTCTGGGGTCTTTGATGTAGTAGAACACTACATAATTATCATTATGATTTTCCTTCATCATGATAACAGAGACTGTGGCGGAATGCACAAGGCCTTCACAGGTCCAAGCTGGATGGGGTCCCAGCACTGAGAGGAGGAAGTAGATGCAAGCTCCCATCCCTAACCAAGAAGCTATCTCTAATTAACAACCGCTTGAAAGGAATTTTTAGTTTTCACCAGTGGAGTCTCACTGGGTGTATTAACCACACTCAAGGGCAGGTCCCATGCCAGCTGTAAAAACTAGTGTGGTCTGTGTATGTAACATGGCCAACACACAATAAACTCAATGATATGTTTGTAGATGTTTTGGCTCATATTGCTTTATTTAGGTGTTTTTCTGTCTTAATTGCTGTGGGCCACAGGATTGTGCAGTGAGAAACTTAGCTGACTGCAGTTTCCTCTCCCTCCACTCTTCCCAGTCCTCTCCTCCACCTCCCCTCTCCCCTGGATCCATTCTTCCTCCATTTCCCTTCAGAAAAAAAAAAAGCAGGCCTCCCAGGGATCTCAACCAAGTGTGGCTTAACAAGTTATAATAAGACTGGGCACAACTGTTCATATCAAGGCTGGGTGAAGCAATCCAGTAGGAGGAAAAGGGTCCTAAGAGCAGGTAAAAGAGTCAGAGACACCCCACACTCCCACTATTAGGAGTCCCACAAGAACACCCAGCTATACAAACATAACATATGCAGAGGATCTAGCTCAGACTCATACAGGCTCCATGACTGTCATTTCAGTCTCTGTAAACCCCTATGAGCCCTGCTTAGTTGACTCTGTGGGCTGTGTTCTTGTGATGTCCTTAACCTCTCTGGTTTCTGCAATTCTCCCCCCTTTCTGTGGGGTTCCCCTAGCTCCATCTACTGTTTAACTGTGGGTCTCTGCATCTGTTCCCATAAGACTAAGTTATAAGATGGTCATGAGCTTAGATGTGAGTACTGGGACTCTGCCCTGGACTCTAACCTAGAAGAGCAGTCAGTGCTCTCCATTGCTGAGCCATCTCTCCAGCCCTGAAACTGAGATGAAAAACGTTGTCATATTATTTGTAACAGTAAAAATTTAGAAACTATAAATATTTAATGTAAGGAATTAATGTAGTAAGCTATGGCACATTTATAAATGGATATTATCAGCTATAAAATATATTAACAGACATCGGAAAGTGTTCTCCATACATTCATAAATCTAAAAAAAATGTTTCCATATATTTTAAAAAGCAAGAAGAAAAAATATTGAATATTTTCAGAGTAAAGAAATAATAAATGTTTCAAGTGACTGATACATTTATCCATATTTAAACATTATGTAATTGTATATACATATTGAAATAACACATGCTGTCTCATAAATATGTACCATTTTTATATTTTATATATCAGCTAAAAATAAACTTACTTTAAAAAGAAAAATACATGTAGCATCATCTCTCAACATCCTTGGGGCACTGGTTCTAGGACTTCACAGTTATCAAAATACATAGACACTCAAGTCCCTTGCATATGCTCATCAGTTCAAAGTCAGAAACTGTGAAAGCAGAAAGACTTCATTTGGGGCGTCTTTGGAATTGCAGTCAGTAGCTCAATGAGCCCTCGGTAAGTTTTCCAGAGATGGGACATGAACTTCATGGCCTATCAAGACAAAGCAATAAAAATCTCCCTTTGAGGGACACCTGTTAAAGTTGAGAGAAAACAGTGTTGTGTGACCAAGAGAAGATAAAGAGAAGAATGTACTTCTGTAGTAAAAATGTTGAGGAGCCAGAGTCTGACAAGTTCTTGGTGTAGGTCTTGGTTCTCTGATAACCAAGAGTAACCAAATGCACACTCACAGGCAGCAGCGGCCTGTGCCTACATCATTCTCGCGATGGTGAGTCTCCTCCTGGGAGTCTCTCAGTGTTGCTCCATCATCACGTTCTTTCCTTTCCACACCTTCCCAGTGCCTTCAACCACCTCTAAATCACCTGCAATACCTAATACACTCTAAATGGTATATAAACAGCTGCTTCCTGTATTCTTGGGGACTGATGACAAGAAGGAGGTCTACACAAATTACAGAGCCTGTAAGATACAGTTTTTAAAACTGTATCTTTCCTACCCATGGTGGACAGAGGGCCAGCTGCACAGCAGGAAGGCTCACTCTGTCTTTGTTTCAGTGGACTAGAAATGACAAATGCCTACTGAGGTTTGCCATGTGCAGAAGGCCTTTGCTGCAAATGGAATTCAGTAAGACTTACATCCCGTAAAGTAGGAGTACACTAATTCCCATTCTGTCCACAAAACTGAGGCACAGGACAGCTAAGCAACTAAGCAGATTGAATGTGATGCATGGTTGGCAAAGAGAAGAGCCAGGTTTTGCACCAGATTCAGAACCAAAGACTTAGCCACACAATATAGCTAACGCCAAGCATGAAACCCAGACACAAAATGGAGTTCCGTTTCTGAATATATTCCAGCATGGGGAGAAATTACCTTCAAGGGAGACTTAACAAAGTGGATACAACCAGCGATGCAATGATTCAACAGCCTAATCCAGAGAACTGACTCCAAAGGGTAAGAAGGAATTTATGGTGGTCTGCAAGGAAGCAAAGTGAATTGCCTGAGTATCTTAAAAATGATTCCATTTAGGGCGGAGGTGGCGCACGCCTTTAATCCCAGCACTCGGGAGGAAGAGGCAGGCGGATCTCTGTGAGTTTGAGGCCAGCCTGGTCTACAGAGCGAATTCCAGGACAGGCACCAAAACTACACAGAGAAACCCTGTCTTGAGAAACCAAAAAAAAAAAAAAAAAAAGCGATTCCATTTAACCATAAAATATGCCTCAAATGAGCATTCAGATTTTTTTTTAAGACATGGTTTAACTATTTAGATCTGGCTGGCACCTGGAACTTGCATTGTAGATCCTGGCTGCCCTCAAACTTACAGACATCCTTCTGCTTCTCCCTCCGCACTCAGCTTTGATCAAAGGCATGTACCACCCTACCTGGCTCACTCAGATTTTTGAAGACAAGTATACAAGTGTTTGTAACTCTGAACCTGCCGTGGACTACTGATAAATAGGTTTTAGTCTGTAACGAGTGCTTGGGATGCCTTTTATTTAATAAGTAGTTTCTGTTTTGTTTTTGAGGCAAGGAATCACATAGCCCAGACTGGCCTCATATGGACTAGTAACTGAGGATGACCTTGAACTTGTGACCCTCCTGCCTCCACTTCCTCCCGCTAGGGCTACAGGTATAAGCCACCATGCCTTGTCTCTCCGTGCTGAGGGCCCTGGGCTCTGCGCCTGTGAGCACCTGCCTCAAGTAGGCTGTAGCTGCGTCAGATGGGATGTCTTTAAAGGTGTCTCTCCTTATGCATTTCAAATTAAATTGAAATATTCAAATATGGAACAAAATGAGGCTTTCTTATAAGATAGAACAAAGTCTCTCCCTGGAAAACATCCCAACATACAATTTTACATATTGGATAAATTATGTAGAGAGGATATCAACCCTATTTTATTACTTTGTTTTCTACAGTATCTGTTTTTAGGCAAACTGTCACATTATTTTAGCAAGTATGAGACTTCATAATCAAGTCTACAAATACAGCATAAATTTGGCTATATGTATATAAACACATCTAAAACATACTTCAAGGCATATAAGCACTGTACTTCTAAAAGGACAATAAACACAATTTTCCACTCATTGCATATGGCCTAAGGCCTTGTACAAACTAAAATAAACTATAGTAGTTTTTTGGTCATATGTTAAAGCCCTAAATCCACCACAAAACTGTTTCCAAACCGACTTGGCACATAAGCTGATGGCTGAGAGAAGGCACAACTGGGGATTATTCTGCGGCTTGAGGGAGTGGGAAGGCGTCCCCGCCTTCTGTGCTGAAAGGTTCCTTCTCATCTGGTTCCAATGCTCTTGTTTGTGCGCCTTGCTGTATTTATTATTGAATTCCTGGTTTTTTCTGGTTGTTTCATGTTCCATGTTCCAGTGATTTATGAGAAATAGCTGATAGAGATGTTATCTTTGGCACAGACAGAGTGCAATGGAGCCCTTAAGGATTGTGAGAGAACAACTGTGTTTGGAGCCACGTACTACCCAGGCTGAGCAGATGTCCATCAAGGCCTGACCACTGCCAGCTACAGAGTTTTCTTCCTAAATGCAGCAACAGCATAGCTGCATTCAGAAACCATGGGCATCCCCCACGTGCCTGGCGCTCACTGTGAGAGGCAGTAGAACTCCGAGTTATTTTTCTTTAAAGACTTCATCTTATTATTTATAAACTATTTGTTCTATGATTGTCTATACACATTTTTTTTTTCTTTCCTTAAGCTTATGCACGTTTTTTTAAACTCACTGTAACCTGTTTTTTTTGTTTTGTTTTTTTTTCCTGTCTGGATCTGCTTTACTGTGTGTATCTTTAATCTTTTCTGTCTGCATGAGCAAAATCTGAAACCTCCGATCAGCTGAGCTGCTGGCAGTGGTAGGGAGACCACTGCATCCCACATAAGAGACTGTGAGACTAGGAAGCCACATTTGACTCCATTTTTGTGTGTCTAGAACCTTTTTTTTAAAGCTTTCTCAAGTCTTACATGGAAATACTTGCCTCCACATTGGATGCTATATTCTATAGATCTCTGAAGTGTTTGAAGACCACCTGTCTATCTAAAATACAACTTTGTTTGACCTTGAAAACATATGTAACATGACTACAAGCTTGATTGTTATAGGTGACTACTACTAACATATATATACATATATATATATATATATATAACTTCTTTATTATAATAACTTTCAAGGACTAGAAATTTACTTTACATTGTTAAATGAGCTGTATAGGTACAATATTTTAAACAGAGTGGAAACGTATGTACACTATGTTCTAACAAAAATAATCTTAAATTTGTATCAATGTACAAAAATACCTTAAACAAGAGTAGAAATATATATACAGTCTAACAAAAATAACCTTAAATTTGTATCAATATACGAAAATCCATACCAATGTAAAGTATTTAAGACTAGTAGTTGCTTTTTTAGTTTAAAAGTAGATTCAATAATCTACCTTTTTATCCTATCACTTCTATATCCTTCCTTTTTCTTTTCAGAATGAGATCCCTGAATCTAATCTCCTTTGTTCAGCTTTTTTCCCTGACCATTACCAACAACAACTTGTAACCTAAACAATGACAAACATCCATAATTCACTAAATGACAAAAAAAAACCCACTCGCCCCACCTCTTGGGAATGTGGGCATTGTGTTCTCTAGACTGCTTCTTGTTGTCTGGGAGCAATGGCATCTTTAGGGGACCCTGAGAAAATTGAGATAATGGTCATGTCCTGGGGGAGCTAGCTGTATCATTTGTTGTCCAGTCTCTGTGTGATGGGAAAGGGCAAGGCTTATCTGAAGTCCTGGCTGGAGTATTCAGTGAGGCTGGACCATCTCAGCCAGCAGCATTGAAGCTGTTCTGAATGCAGAACTCTGAGGAAATTGCAACAGAGGCACTCTGAGAGGCTGGATCACCTGGGCCACCTGTTTTCATTGGTATCTGGTCCCCTTGTTCTGTAAACACATAAACTTTTAAAGGTAATATATGTATCTGCATTAACACAGTATGGAATGTGTGGTGTGCACAAGTCAGTTAAAGATGATTTTTTGTTCTATGTTTGAGCAGGTAAAAGGCATCTGTCAATTTTATAAGTCCGTTTGGACTGCATAACCAAGCTGTAGTATAAATCTCTATCCATGCCATATAAAAAGATGGCATGTAATAATAAGTCATGAGGACTCCATAGCCAACAAGATTTATCATGTCTCATCTGGTCTCTGAGCTATTCCCAGGTAGAGGGATCAGTTTATACATCACCTGTCCTGTAGTCTTTCTTGCTTCCTTCCCCATGTCTGTAGCCAAGACACTCAGGAGGTCTCCCCCAGTCAAATCTGATCTCTGTTAACCTGGATGGAATCCACAGCCTTTCATTTCCTGTGGAAACAAAGCATAAAAATATGTATTTAAATTTACTTTATATTTATAAGTGTTTTGCATGCATGTATGTATGTGCACCACGTGTGTGTCTGGTTTCCATGGAAGCCAGAAAGGGGGCATCAGATCTTCCAGAACTGGAATCCAGAGCATCATGTGGGTAGTGGAACTCCAGTATGGGTTCTCTGAAAGAACAACCAGTGCTCTAAACTAATAAGCCATATCTCCAGGGTTGGATTTTTTTAATGCAAGACAGAAAATAAGCACAGTGTTATGCTTTTATTTGTTTTTAATAATGAAGAAGAACATCTTCAGGTCAAATTCAACTTTAGAAGCTCCTTTTTACACACACAGATAAGCTGTGAGTCTGTACTACCTTTCAGAGTCACACAAAAAGGAGAGTAACTTTAGCATCAGACACTGATGCCCTGAACCATATGTTTTTAACGGCCAGCACTTCTATAAAAATATAGGCAAGCTTTGTCTGAGATGGGCCATAGGATCAGCAGCGTAAGTGGTATGGATTCCTGTGCTGAGCTTGTCAGCTTAGCAATACTTAGAAACACCTGGGAAGAGAGTCCCGATGAGGGATTTTCTACATTTGATTGGCCGATGGGCATGTCTGTGGGCAATTGTCTTAAGTTAACTTATGTGGGAAGACCCAGTTCTCTGTGGGCAGCACTGTTCCCTAGGGAAGAGGTCCTGAACTATTTAAGCACGAAGAAATAAAGCTGAGCACAAACAAGGAAGCAAGTCGGCACGCATGCATCCATTTCTCTCCGCTCATGACTGCGGATCCTACACAGCTAGGTGCTCCAGGCTCTTGCACTGACTTCCTCGTCATGATGGGCTATATCCAGGAACTGTGAGCTAAAGTAACCCCCTTCTCCCCTAAGTTGCTTCTTGTCAGGGTACTTTATCACAGCAACAGAAATGAAGCTACACTTCAAAATCTGCAGCTGAGAGACAAAACATCTGCATTTTCATGAGTTGTTCTCTTACTTCGGAGTTAGGAGTGAGCACAGCTGTAGTGAATGACACAAGACAAGTGAGAGTGAAGCCCAGTGATGGACTCACTAGAAAGAATTGGCCCTGGTGGAAACCACCAGGGCTTTTTCCCTTTGCCGCACCCCGGTTTTCAGCTACACCCTTACACACAGGTAACCACTTCTTTTTCTTGCATCGAAACAGAGGAAACACAGCCAACAAAGGAAACCTAGGTAACTCGTAATCACAAGAGGTACCCTATGCTCTTTGCAGAAGGACCAGGCTACCTGCAAAGGAGCTAAGTGGAAACTCCTGGAAAACTCCCCACAGAAGTGAGACTACTCACATGCTCACCTTACGTGAGGAGTGTCCATTTTCCCAGGAGCAGGTGGATTGTCAGGGGTCCACCCCGTCAGTATAAGCTAGAACTTGCTGCAGAGACAAAGAACATTTAAAATCTCAGGAGCTTAGAATAACAAACGTTTGTTTCCTGCCAGCATTTATACATCTGTCAGAGTTTGAGAAGCGTATTCCGTTCCCTACAGTCCATCAGGGACATGGCTGGTGGAGCTTCCACAGCAGCACAGGCTTCCACAGTCACACGGGCACATGAAGAGGGAAGTGACAGCATCCACACCAGCTTTTAGAATTTCCACTCACACAGCTGTCACTCTGCTCTTTCATCAATCAAAGCAAGTCACTGGGACACTGCTCACCTCAAAGGGGAGTAAAAAGAACAAATGATTTCATTATACATTCAGAAAGAGAAATAGAGAGAGTATCAAGGAACAAGCTGAGTGGTCACCACAAGGAGCTGCAGTGCTCACTTAATAGGGAGCATGCACATTGTCCCCTAACTTCTGTGCTTACAGAGGTCGTCCAGGCTCTCTGTGTGCCTGGATGCACAGGATTGGCCATTTTGATTTATGAATATCAGAAACTCTCCACTTCCGAGGCTACATGAATACATCACATGGGATCCACATTAAGGGTCTAACTAACTGTTGGCCAAAGGCATCCCATGGGAATGTCCAAATAGCCCAGACTATTGCCAATGACTGTAGACTGTTCCCACAAACAGACGGCAAGGCCCCCTTGCTGAAGACAGCAACTCATTGACCATGGAGGAGCTGAGCTGGTGCCTGTGTGGAGCCTCCACACCTCCATGCTAGCACCTGTGGTACAGGAAGGAGTTCTGTACACTATCAAAGGAGAAACGTAAATCAAGCCAGCCACAAACCCTTTGGTCTACCATGGTGTCCTGCCTGCAAGATACGCTAGGGCAATAGTGACACAAAGCTGTGGGAGTCACCAGTGTCTGATTTGACTTAAGACCCACTCCATGAGATGAAACTCATACCCAACACTGCGTGGGTGACCAAGAACCTGAAACTAGATAGCCCAGGGATCTAGGGAAAAACCAAATATTACTGTTCTAAAAATAAATAACTAAAAATAACCACCACCACCAACAACAACAACAAATGTAGCAATAAAATGACTCCTAATGACATTCTGCTATACTCATAGATCTGTGTCTTGCTTAATCATCATCAGAGAAGCTTCTTCCTACAGAAGATGGGAACAAATACAGAGGTCCAGAGCCAGACATTATACAGAGAAAGAGAGACCTTGGAACACTCATCCCTAAATGGGATGTCTCTATCATATCCCTCCTCTCAGGGTTCAGGGAATGCCGTGGAAGAGGAAGCAGAAAGAGTGTAAGAGCCAAAGGGGATGGTGGACACCAAGAAAACAAGCCCTCTACATCAACAGGATCAAAACTCATATGAACTCACAGGGACTGAAGCAGCATGCCCAGGGCCTGCCCAGGGCTGCACCGAGTCCTCTGCGGATATATCATGGCTTCCAGTTTAGTGTTTTTATGTGATTTCTCAGTGTGTACATGACTGGGTCTCTGTTTCTTGTGCCTTCTCTTGGGCTCTTTTCCTTCTGTTTGTTTTGTTCAGTTTAAATGTGGACATTGTTTTGCTTTAGTTAATTTTGTTTTATTATTGTTATCCATGAAGCCTTTTCTTATGAGAGACAGAAAGTGGGTGGATCTGGATGGGCGGGGAGATGGGGAGGAACTGGGAGGAATGGGGGAGGGGAAACTGTAATAAAATCTGTTTTCAACTAAAAGGAGGAAAAGAATTTAACTGCATATAACTCATTGCAACATAGATTTAGTCATTTTAAGATAATGTCTTTAGTCACCTGGAAGCAAAAAATATTAAGTAACTGTAATAGCACTACCTTGAAATTAGGATTTTTAAAGAAACTGTGGTTTTAGTTACTGCTCACTCTGGGAAATATCTGGGAAAAATTGAAAGCAGAGTGAGCATCTCTGGAGGTTCTGGCTCCTGAGACCAGGAGGAGGACCTATCCCTAGGCCCCAGACTATGAACAAATCAATGTTCCCATTTTATATTTTATGTCCTTTTCTTTGGATGTGGGAAAGTGACTGAACACACAAACGGGTCTTTGGCTGGAGTCTTGGGTAGTGTAAAGACTCATCAAAAATATTAAGAAAAATGGGGTTGGGGATTTACCTCAGTGGTAGAGCACTTGCCTAGCAAGCACAAGGCCCTGGGTTCAGTCCTCAGCTCCAGAAAATTAAAAAAAAAAAAAATATATATATATATATATATATATATATATATATATAATTTAAGTAATAGACAACTCCAGTAAGACCCACTTTTATATATTTTTATGGAAATATTATTTGACACAGTTCTTTTGGAAGAAGATGGGGGTGTATATCAAGAGATCGAAAATTATCCTTCTTTCATTTAAATATCAATTTAACTGCTGGAACTCTAGCTTAAAGAATCTCAAGTGTTCTTAACTAAAACATTGTGTTCTTTGTCAAACTGTATACAGTGGTAACATTATTTTAGACAGGCTAAATTTTCAATAACAGAGGAATTATTTAAGCAAATTATGGTAAATTTATGAGACACCCGCTAAAACTATTAACTTTTAAAAGCCATAAAATTTATATAGTGTGATAAAATCTGGGTGGAATGTGTGTGTGTGTGTGTGTGTGTGTGTGTGTATTATGTGAACAAAATACTTTGTACAGTGGTTCTAAACAAGTCTTGTTTCCCTTTTGATATGATCACTGTCATAAGCAATGGACTATTTTCTTAATTGCCAAGACAGACCACTGCAAATTTGTTGTGATAGTTAATCTTAATTTGCAATGTGACTAGATTAAGAAGCGCTTAGACTATCAGGAAAGCACACCTCTGAGTGTTTCTGTGAAGGTGTCTCCTGAGAGGATTAACTAAGAGTGAGGGAGAACTCTTCTGAGTACAGATGGCATTGTCTTACAGTCTCTGGGTCTGGATGGGCTAAGGGGAGATGGAGGGGGAGAAAGCCAGAAGTGAAGACATTTTTCTCTCTGCTTCCTGACCACCATAATGTGAACTGTTGTGTTCTACATTTTTCCATGATGCACTGAAACGTCTGTAAATGTGAACCAAAAATGAATCATCTCTCCATTAAGGTTTTAGAAAGGGACTTTGTCCCTGTGACAAGAGTCTGACTTCCCTAGGAAAATGGCAGCAGAGGATGGTGCTGGGGCTGTGATAAGCCATCCAAATGGTTGGTTCTCAGGACTTTGGAACTGATTTGCCAGAGGGACTAAAGAAGTTGAGAGGAATGTGTAAGAAAAAGCCATGAGTGTGGTGATATATTGTGTACCCTAATAAATTTGCCTGAAGATCAGAGAACAAGCCACTAGATTAAACACAGAAGCCAGGCAGTGGTGGCACACACCTTTAATCTCAGCACTTGGGAGTTACCCGCCTTTAATCCCAGCACTAGGAAAGTTGAAACAGGAAATTATTTGGGTGTGTGGAGAAAGGTATATAAGGCGTGAGGAGACAGGAACTACAGGAACTCAGTCCTTTTGGCTGAGGAAAGCTTTTCAGGCTGAAGAGTTCTAGAGGTAAGAGGTGGCTTGTTCCTTTGTCTCTCTGATCTTTCAGTATTTACCCCAATTTCTGGCTCCAGGTTTTTAATTAAAGACAATTTAGCAATTCGTGTTACACACGTGTGCTATGAGAAAAGTGCAAAGGGAAAATCTGGGGGAAACAGGCAAATAGAACACTGTTCAGCATGTGGAAAATGAAGCCAAGCTCAAGAGGAATCAGGAGGGACTTCACTGGAAACTAGATTTAAGGTCATTGTCTCCGGGAACCAAACTTGGGTCCTCTCCAAGATCAGTATGTGCTCTTAACCACTGAGTCGTCTTTCCAGCCCCCAAGCCAGTTTCTAAAAAGTTCAAGACCATTAAAAAGCAGCCAAGAATTTTCCATCAGGACAATGGCACATCTCAAGAACTGAGGAAACTCTACTCACTGCAAGCTCAAGGGTATGAAAAGAAAAGACAATGCATTTGAAAGGCTTTCAATAGAGAAGCGAGCTGCTCCAGGGCACCCTGAGAGCAGGGAGCAACTTAGGGAATTTTTCCCTCCGCTCAGCCACCCAGGACCCCAGAAGCTGCTGTAACTGTGGTTAGAGGAAACCCTGATACAATTTGAGACAGCAGCAAGCCTTGGCTGGTCCATTTTACAAAATACAAAAATCACAAGGCGATAGAGGTCTCAGCTCGGGTTTCAAGGGAAGTCCTGAGTCAAGGAGTGTGTACCAGGGTCAGATTCCCGCAGGCAGTCCCTGAGTGTGATGTGGGAAGCAAGAGAGTGAAGCTAAAAACAAACCAAGATCCTGGGAAGCTACAAGTACCTGAAGCATACAATGTCTGCTTACGAAAGCCACGGACAACACTCCAAGCTAGCTAGAGGAGAGTAAACAGGTAGTAAACCTCAAATGGTGAGTCACTGGGCAAAAAATGCCAAATCTCTTGGAGTGAATATCCATGTACCCTGCTTACATGGCATGGATCTACGACATTTCATGTTAGCTTTGCCGAGTTTGGATCCAATTTTGGTTCCAATTCTTCTATTTCTTGTTTGCTAGAAGCTTGTGGCTTGCTTTTTAAGTTTTTAGAGGCTCACAGCTAAGTTGTCTTGAGTCTCAGAAGAGATCTGGGGTGTGAGTTTTTGAACAAGGTTCGAGCTGCTGAGACCAATGCAATTCTTGGCTATGGAGTGCTGGACATGATCCTTTTGTGAGCCAGGGGTAGAAAGTTATGGTTTAAGAAAATGTGTTCGGAGGCTGGAGAGATGGCTCAGTGGGTAAGAGTACTAGCTGCTTTCCCAGAGGTCCTGGGTTCAAGTCCCAGCATTCACATGCTAGCTCACAACCATCTATAACTGTAGTCCCATGAGATCTGATGCCCTCTTGTGCTGTGCAAATGTACATGCAGACAAAACATTCATATAAAAAAATAAGTCATATAAATACTTAAGTTACTATTTATTTATTTTGTTTGTTAAGACAGGGTTTCTCTGTGTAGCCCTGGCTGTCCAGGAACTCAGTTTGTAGATCAGGCTGACCTCAAACTCAGAGATCTGCCTGCTTCTTCTTCCCAAGTGCTGAGCTTAAAGGCCTGCACCATCACCACACGGCCAATAAATAAATCTTTTTCTTTAAAAAAAAAAAATGTCTTTGGGTAACAAGTTGTCAAGCAATGGGTGGACTTGAGGTTGTTAACTGTGTCAACTGGTTGGGTTGAGCATGCTTAGGGTATTAGTAAAGCTTGTTCCTGAGGGCATCTGCGAAGGCATGTCCAGAGACGATTAACCGAAGGGGGATGACCTGTGTTGAGTGTGTACGGCACGATTTCACAGGCTGGGGCTTGTGTGGAACTAAAGAGGAGGAGGCAGAAAACCCCAGGTACGGGCGATGCCTCTCTCTGCTTCTTGGCTGCCATGCTGTTCACTGTGGTGTCCTGTCACACCTTCTCTTGTCAAGATGGACTGAACCAGGGGCCCAAACAAATCCTCCCACTTTCAAGTTCAATTCAGGTACTTTGTCATAGCAAGGGAAGTCTAACATATACGGTGACATCACAAATGCACTTATTAAGACTGTGAGTTTATTTTACAAAGTTGGAAGACAGAAACAAAATGTATTTGGGTGTTTATATGTAAAAGAAAATCAGGACATTAGGTAATATATTTTATAAAAACCTTAATTCTTTTTTTATTTTATGTACATGAGTGTTTGCCTATACGTCTGTATGTGCAGTATGTGCAGTACATGCGTTCCTATTGCCTTCAGACACCTGAAGAGAACATCGGATCTCCTGGAAGTAGAGTTACAGACAGTTGTAAACAGCCATGTGGATTCTGGGAACCACACCCAGACGCTCTGCAAGAGTAGCAAGTGCTTGGGGGAGTGGGAGATCCCAGCTGGATCAACAACAGAGAGGGAGAACAAAGAATAGGAGACCATGGTAAATGAAGACCACATGAGAATAGGAAGAAACAAAGTGCTAGAGAGGCCCACAGAAATCCACAAAGATACCCCCACAACAGACTGCTGGCAATGGTCGAAAGACAGCCCGAACTGACCTACTCTGGTGATGGGATGGCCAAACACCCTAATTGTCGTGCTAGAAACCACATCCAACTACTGAGGGATCTGGATGCAGAGATCCATGACTAGGCCCCGGGTGGATCTCTGGGAGTCCAATTAGCGAGAATGAGGAGGGTTTATATGAGCGAGAATTGTTGAGACCAAGGTCGGATAAAGCACAGGGACAAATAGCCAAACGAACGGAAACACATGAAATATGAACCAATGGCTGAGGGGTCACCAACTGGATCAGGCCCTCTGAATGGGTGAGACAGTTGATTGGCCTGATCTGTTTGGGAGGCATCCAGGCAGTGGGACCGGGTCCTGTGCTCATTGCATGAGTCAGCTGTTTGAAACCTGGGGCTTATACAGGGTCGCTTGGCTCGGCCTGGGAGGAGGGGACTGGACCTGCCTGGACTGAGTCTACCAGGTTGATCTCAGTTCGTGGGGGAGGCTTTGCCCTGGAGAAGATGGGAATGGGAGGTGGGCTGGGGGGAAGGTGAGGGGGGCAGGAGGGGGAAGAACAAGGGAATCCGTGGCTGATATGTGGAACTGAGTTGTATTGCAAAATAAAAATTAAAAAAATTAAATTAAAAAAAAAAGATTAGCAAGTGTTTTTAAACACTGAGCCAGATCTTCAGCCCTATTTTTAAAAATTCATTAGAAGGAATCTGTTTGGTATAAACAGACATGTCAGAAAAAGACCTATTGGGAACACCATAAAGACTGTGAAGGTTCTAGAGCGCGGCCTTCGATGTTAACCACAGGTATAAGGCAAGGGAAGTGGCTCTTTCTGCCAGCAGAAACCGGTTTCACAGGTTCCTGAGGAATGCTGATGGCAGGCTCTCCTCTCTCCACCAGTAATCCTTCTGCAGTCCCGCTTGAGCTGAACCCTGACGGTCATCTTGGACCAAGCCAGTGGGCCTGTCTCTTTTGGTGGTGGTCGGCGTGCGCGCGCGCGTGTGTGTGTGTGTGTGTGTGTGTGTGTGTGTGTGTGTGTGTGTGTTTGTGTTTTCAGGGGTGAGTTGGGGGTTCCCTTTGGACCTGACACAATGTAAGCCAGCAGGAAAAAAGCTCCCTGGTCAGTATCGATTGGTTTCCCAATGTCTTGTGATCAGTGTGTGTGGTGAATTAATTGTTTAAGGCTAGCATATATCTCAGTTTCATGTCTGTGGCTCTGATAAAATATCCTGTCAGAAAACAGCATAGGGAAAGAAACGATCTATTTGGTTTATATTCCGGGTTGTAGTATATAATTGCAGGGAAATCAGTGGCGGGAACTTGAGACAGTCACACCGCTCTCAAGTCTAAAGGAGGGAGGAATGAATATTGCCTTGCTCCCTGCTTGTTGGCTTGCTAGCTTCCTTCACTCTTACAGGGTTCAGGGCTCAGCCTGTGAAATAGTCTCCCCACATTCAGGGTAGGTTTTCCCACCTCAATTAACAATAGAGACAATCCCCTGCATCCAAACATCTTGGAGACAATAACGTTTTGAAATCCAGTATTTTGCACATGTAATAGAAGATAATATGGAGCTGGACCTGGTGACATAATATGCCTCTAATTCTAGGGTAGTAAGCAGAATCATGAGTTTGAGACCAGCTTGAGCTAGAAAGAGACACTTTCCCCTGCCAAGACTGGACCATTAACATTCCACCATGAATGGGGGAGAGGAGAGAGTTCATGAGGACCTAAGCTTCCCCAGGAGCTACAGGAAGTCAGTGTTTGCTGGGGCTTGTGGGAAGGAGAGTGATTGGCCTCAATGGTGTGGCCACTGGTACAGGGCCTCCCTCAAGGAAATAACTTCCCACCCGCACTCCTGCAGACAATCCTAATCGAATGCTAAGTGCATGATCACAAAACAAACAAATACGCCATGAAAGTAGGAGGAGCTTGGGAAAGTGAGAAGAGGGGAGAGGGTAACAGGACACAGGAAAGTAGGCGCTTGGGACAGTGAGGGGGAGGGGAGAGGGCAACGCGACTCTGATCAAAGAACAGTAAGCACAGAAATAAAATTCTGAAAGAATATTTTAAGTTTAAAAGATTTTTTTAAAAAGCTGTGTTTTAAAAAAGTCATGTATGTATATCCATATATAAACACTGAAATATATGAGTGTATATGGCACAAATATAAGAAATGACATAATATTCTTCGTGTAATCTTCATTAATCAAAAGCAGTATCTTTACTAGATATGTGCATTAATACAATCTGATTTAAGACTATGAAGAACTTCACGTCAATTTAAGTTATATTTTGCAATCAAATAGTTATAAAAAAACCTTCAGTTTTTGGATAATTTCAAAAATCATCAGGAGAATGCCTAGTGACATTTGAATTTCATATAAACAATAAATAAATTGTTGGTTTTGTTTGATTCATTTGTTTTGTGTGTGGTAAGAGGGTTGGGAGGTAAATAATTGTTAACATACATCCCAAGTATTAACCTAAAACACGCAAAGAGGGATCAATATCTGGAATTCAAGTGTAACTTGACTGTAATTTTTTTTTGCTTTCAAAATATGATTTGTTGGATTTTTGAGTTGTAAATAAAGGGTTATGAAAATATATCTAGAAGTGTCTTAATTGAAATACTATTTTGTTTTGTTTTGTTTTTTGTTTTTTGTTTTGTGAGATGGAGTTTTTCTGTGTAACAGCCCTGGTTGTCCTGGAACTCACTTTGTAGACCAGGCTGGCCTTGAACTCACAGAGATCCTCCTGCCTCTGCCTCCCGATTGCTGGCATTAAAGGCATGTGCCACCACACCTGGCTTGAAATACTGTTAAGACTACTCTTCCTAGAGTGACTGGATCCCTTTTGAAAGGATTCAAAGGTAAAAATTTTTTAAATATGCTTATATCTGCAGCAAAGCCAACCAGATTAATGACTCAAGATATTTCAAATGCTTGAAATAACATAATAGTCTAAAACCAATTTATGACATGCATTTTTATAAGCAATTCTTTCCTGTTTTACTTTAAAATTCATCATCTATAAAACATCCTCTTATACTGTCACAAATTTGTGTTGCATCAAAGCTATAGCCCCACCTAATGGCAGAAATATGTGATTGCAGCCTTCAGGGAGTCCGGAGTTAACAAAAATATCATGTGTGTGCCGTCCACATGCACACACTTGGATGCCCCTTTGTACGTCTCCTTTTTGTAGTTATCTGGGGTTCAGAATACACAGTCTCGTTCTTACAGGAGTCTCTTCCCATGGGTTGGACTATGAGATGTTAATACGTTTCTGTCATGTATAACCATCAGCTCCACTCCAGGTCCCCATTTACCTACACAGTAGAACCCTCAGTGTTTAACTTTCTGATTTCGAGAATCAGAGAAGAAAGGGGCACTAGAAGTTATCAAAATTTTGGGTTCCATACCCTGTCTGGGAACCAGCTAAGAAAGTGTTAAAAAAAAAAAAAGTGTACCCTTGACTGATATATTCTTGTACACGTCATCAGGGAGTGGCCAGGCTTGGACAGTGTGTGAAATCTCCCCGGAGTGGTTCCATTGTTCCAAAGCAAATTCCAAGACAGCACACATATTTCACATTGAGGAAACCAGGGCCGGCTGTAGGTAAATGGTTCTGTCGTCTAGGATGTTAGTCTCTGGCATAAATCGCAGAAGTGATCTTACCCATTCTTTTACATTTTAAAAACTGGTTGTTATTTTTACTTATGTGTATGTGCGTGTTTGTGGGCATAGGCACACATGGGGGTTTGTACTCGGAGGGTGGAAGCATCAGATACAGAGCTGGAGTCACAGGAGACCATAAGACACTCGGTGTAGGTCCTGGGAACCAAAGGCAGGTTTGCAAGAGCAGTGTGTACTATAAACAACTGAGCCATCTCCCCTGCCCTTTTGTGTGTAAAACTTTCCACTAAGAAAAATGTATGTATTTAAAACTCAAACTCAGTGATATCAAGTCAGAAATAAGAGTTTGTACTCATTTCTTAATTTTGAAGTTAAATTTGTAATCAATTTTATCCCCACCTATGGCTCCTTCCTTTCTCCATGGTCAAATCCTGTTGTAATTTACATGAGATCCATGTGGATAGAGCATTTATATCATGTTTGGCTCATAGTAAGCACTCAATAAATATGTGCAAATTTTTAAAATAAGAAACAAACATGTAGCATGTCCATGTTGAGACAAATCCTCAACTAGTCCCTGATATGAACTCACAACAGGCCCCCACTGTTGGGCATGGTCGCACATGCCCGGCGGGACCTAGTTACTTTCTCCTAGTCATTTCCGGTCAAATGTCTCACGTGACCCAGGACTGTGGCTTTATGCGATTGCATAAAGCTCTCGCAACGCAACCACGTGGTCTATGCGCATGCGTAGAATAGTCACATGGGCCTGTGTGCGCAGGCGCAGCCCAGCGTTTATAAGCTGTCGCCATGATTCCCAGGCCCCCTTCACTCACGTGTCTTTCCGCAGGCCTGTTTACATCTGTCCCTCTCCCTTATCTTAATAAAACTTTTGTTATTGTATTCTGTCGTGTTTTATGACTTTTCCTCGCAGGGTAAGAGTGCCGCAAAACCCAACAATCCCCACATGAGTAACTATTATAATCTTTCTTTTTTCTTTTCTCATATGTTTCTTAGCCTTTTGCTAACTTCTCAAGCCATTTTCCTAATTAGTCTCTCCCAACTAATATATTTTGCACGATATTTTCGGCCTGCAGCATTTCATTTTCCTATAAAAATACACTCATTTCTGTTTCAACTTCTTGCCCTCTTCCTGCTCACTGGCCGCCTTTTCCTCTCTGCTCCCAGTTCCTTTCCATTCATGCCGTGTCTGCAGCTCTTCTTCCTCCTGTGTGTTCGCACCTCACAGACTAGAAGTGGTAGAGGAGACTGTGGAGCCAGACTGGTGCCGTGCTTCAGATTCCAGCCGTGATGTCATTGTCACGAGTCTCAGTTCATCACTGTGATGATGGGGTGGTCTGGATGAAAATGGCCTCCATAGGCTGGAGGAGTGGCACTAGTAGGAGGTGTGGCCTTGTTGGAGGAAGTGTGTCACTGGGCGTGGGCTTTGAGGTCTCAGAAGCTCCAGCCTGGCCTGGTGGCTCTCCCTTTTCCTGCTGTCTGCCAATCCAGATGTAGAACTCTCAGCAGCCTCTCCAGCACCATGTCTGCCTGCATGCCACCATGCTTCCTGCCGTGATGATAATGGACTGAACCTCTGAACTGTAAGCCAACCCTAATTAATGCTTTCCTTTATAAGAGCTGCAATGGTCATGTATCTCTTCACAAAAATAAACACTAACTAATGTAGCACAAATTCTAATTGGTCTTAACAACAAAAACCTGAAGTCAGAGATCAGGGTGAAAGCTGAAAGATCAGAGAAGCAGAGCAGCCAGCCACTAGAGACCTCTTACCTCTGTGGAATCCTCAGCCTGAAGGGGCTCGAGATCCTGTCTCTACAAATCCTCAAACTGAATGAGCTAAGATCCTGTCTCCACTTCCCTAGTGCTGGGATTAAAGGTGTGCACTACCACAACCTAGCTCTGTTTCGCTTTTAGACAGATTCAATCTCGTGTAGCCCAGGGTGGCCTTGAATTCCTGATCTTCCTGCTTCCTCCTCCCAAGTGCTGGGATTAAAGGTGTCTGCCACCAATGCCTGGCCTCTATGGTTAACTGGTAGCTGGCTCTGCCCACTGATCTTCAGGCAAGCTTTATTTGTTAGATCACAAACAAAATATCACCACAAACTAAGACAGATGGATTCATGGAAAACAGGGCAAGGGGAGCTAAAAAGACGAGTCAGTGAGGAAGGGCTTGCTGCACAGGTGTTAGGGCCAGAATCTGGATGCCCAGAGCCCGCGTGAAAGCTGGCTTGCCTGTGAACGGCTGTAGCAGAAGATAAGGAGGATGGATGGAAATGGGAGGGACGGAGGAGAGGGGACCTGGAGACATGCAGATCAGGGCGGGTGGTGGGGGCTCTTGGGAGGGTTCACTGGTGAGCCAGCCAGTCTAAATGGTGAGCTCCAAATTCAGTGAGAGACCTTGTCTCAAAAAGTGAAAGACGAGGGGGCTGGAGAGACGGCCCAGGTTAGGTTGCCAGCACCCACATGGTAACTCACAGCTGTTTGCAACTCCAGTTCTGGGGATCCAATGCCCTCTTCTGGCCTCTGTGGGTACCAGGCACACACATGCACACAGACAGGCAAACACAGAGATGCATACAAAAATAATAAATAAATCTTAGAAAAGAGCAAGGTGGAGACAACAGAAAAACACTCAAATTCCACCTCTGACCGCCACAGGAACACACACACACACACACACACACACATACACACACACACACACACACGGTACATACACATAAATGCACTCGCACACACACGCACACACACGTGCCCACCCATATCCATACAATGTACAGTGCACACAAATAGCATAATATATAGAAAGCCTTGTACATAGCATTGGGCTTTACCATCTCCACTAACACTACACAGTCTTGATTCGTGTACCTGGAAAACAAGTCTTGAAATCAGGCACACTGATCTCTCTCATTTTAAGGTAGTTCAAAGTGTTTTCACTGCTATGGATCCTTAATCTTTCTGTATAAATTTTAGTATTCAGTTTGTTGTTTTGTTTTGTTTTTTAGGGCAGACTCCCTCTCCCACTTCACACATGGTGAGGGGAGGAGGCACCACTCAGACCTCCATGATTGGATTACTATTGGTTACTTTCAGGACTGGCTTAGGGAAGGGTACCTGGCCTGACTCCAACCACAGAGACTTCAGCCCTGAACTTACTCTTTGCTTGTCAGGTTGGGGTTTTGGTTGTTGTTGTTTTTTGTTTTGTTTTGATTTCCTGTCACCTGCAATTTATTGACACTTAGCCATCAAGAGACAGGAAGGCAGGTAGGAACTAACTTGGCACTCACGGGTACATCAAGGTATTCTGTTGAACACAAACGTTTTTATAAGATGTGCCCCGCAGACACAGTTGCTCTGTGAAAAAGCAAAGCAATAACAAATAAAGCACAAAGTCAAGAATGCTGACAAGCCCACAAAAATAACAAATCTATCCCTTCTTAGCCAGTATAAGGAACTGCTGCTGTTTTACCGCCACGGCTCAGCTCTGGCTTGTCTTCCCACCTCCAAGGTAAAACCGTAAAGATGCTTGTGATGATGCCATGCGCCACCGTTAATCCCGGCACTTGGGAGGCAGAGACAGGTGGATCTCTGTGAGTTCAAGGCCACCCTGGTCTACAAAGTGAGTTCCAGGACAGCCAGGACTGTTACACAGAGAAACTCTGTCTCAAAAAACAATCAAACAAAACAACAGGAAAAGATGCTTGTGATGGCTAATCTTGGCTGTCAGCATGACTAGATCTGGAATCAGCTGGCCACTGGCACGGCAGTGAGGGTTTTTTGATCAGAGCATTTAAAGTGGGAAGACCAGTTGAAACGTGGAGGGCACCTTCTAGGGGCAGCACACAGGAAAGGACATAGAAAAGGAAAGTTTCCTGTTCATGCTTACTTACCTCCACGCTCACTGCGGGATCCTCCACGCTCACTGCTGGTTCACCTGCTCGAGCCTGGCATCTCTACTGATTCATTTGCTAATAACCAGCTCCTACCAGCTGCCAACATAGACCAAAGACCAGCAGCTCTCCAGGAACCTTCCAGGCCTCTAGTACAGCCTGGAAGGACTGAGACACTGAGCCTTTACGGAGCAGCTACTGAATTCTCACCTCTCTGGGGTGAGACAGCCATTGTTGGGCTACAGCAACCATACTGTGTAAGCCAGTCTAATAGGCCCCTTAGACTACATACTCATTCTGTTGTTCCGTTCCTCTAGAGAGCCCTGACTGACACAGTGTCCACTCATAGAAACACTACTGAACCCCTAGCCTGCGCAAGTCCCTACCACCTTGAGGCCTTTGCCAAATGGCCCAGTGTAAGCCCTTTTAACAACCTTATACTCAGGTGTCCCCCTCAGGACCTGTATCTTTGTGCCAGTGTGTTCCCCAGAATGACCCCAAACTAGTCCCCTCCCCCAACCAAAATGTCTGTTTTAGACTCTGATCTACCAAAACAAAGGCCTGCTCAAGAGTTGTTTTTTGTTTTTTAATTACTACACTTTATTTATTTTCTGCTTGGGGAGGGGGATGTACAAACACACCATAGCATGGGTTTGGAGCTATTTTGCCAGGTAGTTTGGGAGTAGATTTTAATTCCAGATTTATTTTTAATTACGTGTATTGGTTGGGGTTGGGTACGTGCCATGGGTACAGGTGCCTCTGTAGGGCAGAGAGAGGTGTAGGATGCTCTGGAACTGGACCTACAGGTGTTCAGGAGCTGCCTTACATGGGTGCCAGGGATCGGACTCTGGTCCTCTTTAAGAACATTCCAACTCTTATTGCCATCTTCCCAGCCCTTACGCTGGGGGAGGGGGGCCAGAGGAAGAGGGCTAGTTAGCCATAGCAAGACCAAACAGAGATGGACCAGAAGACAGTCAGAGAGAAGGACCTCATAGCTGCAATCCATCTCTTCAAAACTCCAACTTCCTCGACTTCCTCTTGATAGCTGTCTCGTTAAATAAGGGAAACCCAAGCTTCCTTGTGGAATGTATTTTTCCCCAATTTTATTTATATTTATGTGTCACATTGGCTAGAAAGGAAAACCCTCAATTCTAAACATATTTCAGTGGACATTTCTCTTATTAATTTCATATTTTAAAAAGTTGGGTCTTCCTTGAGATTTTTTTAAAATTTATTTATTTTTATTTCACATAACACATTGGTGTTTTGCCATGTATATCTGTATGAAAGTATTGGATCCCCTGGAACTGGAGTTAAAGACAGGTGTGAGCTGCCATGTGGGTGCTGGGAATTGAAGCCCAGTCCATCTGGAAGAGCAGCCAGTGCTCCTAAACACTGAGCCATCTCCCAGCCCCCTCCTGTAGATGTTTATAAGAAGAGTTTATAACCAAAGGGCAGTTTATTTGATGGCTTCTCCTCTTGAGGACAATGCTATTCATGCACCAATGTGCTGTAACTTGAGCATGGTGATATAGATCAACATATGCAAATGGAGCCAGTGATAGAGATGTCCCAGACACTGAACAGCATCTGCTAACACTTAAAGCTATGACTCCAAAGACCTATCTGCTAAGACAGACAGACAGACTGTGGGAAGTCAGAAAGACTCTCCACTGCCGGTGGTGGTGAGTAAGAATGGCTTCCATAGGCTCATGTGTTTGAATGCTTAGTCATCAAGGAGTGGCAGGACTTGAGAAGGATTAGGAGGTGTGGCCTAGTTGGAGGAAGCATGTCACTGGGGGTGGTTTTGAAGTTTCAAAAGCCCAAGAAAGGCCCAGTGTCTCACTCTTCCTGCTTCCTGAGTGTCTGGTTGTAGAACTCTCAGCTACCTCTCCAGCACCAGGCCTGTGCTCTGCCATACACCCCATGATGACAATGGACTGAACCTCTGAAACTGTAAGCCAGCCCCACTTAAATGCTTTCCATTATAAGAGGTGTGTGGTCATGTATCTCTTCACAGCAATAGGACAGTCAACGACTAAGACTCTGCTTCAATGTCCAGAACTATGACCAGACAGATGAAATGTGCTTCTCCCAGCAATTAATAACACGCAGTTGCTAAAAGTAGAAAACCAACGACTTCTTACCTCAAAGAGATATTTTCAAACACAAGTGCATGTGCAAAAGTTGTCTCCAGGTAAATACTGGAGATACTCCACCTCAGGAAGAGGAGGTCATTAGAGGTGAGGGAGAGCAAGACCTACTTCTCAATATACTCTTATTGTGAAAACTGGCTTGTTTTTTATTTTTAAAGACTTAAAATTTCTTGATTGTGTGTGAGTGTATGTGTGTGTATGTATGTGGGGGGTGGATGTGGAGGTCAGAGGATCCCCTGGAGCTGGAGTTATAGGGAAATAAGAGCCTCTTAACTTGGGTGCTGGACTCCAGCAAGAGCAATATGTGCTCCTAACTGCAGAGCCATCTCTCCAGGCCATATAAAAAGACATTTTTAAAAAATGTAGGGGCTGGAGAGATGGCTCAGAGGTTAAGAGCACTGGCTGTTCTTCCAGGGGTCCTGAGTTCAATTCCCAGCAACCACATGGTGGCTCACAACCATCTGTAATGAGATCTGGTGCCCTCTTCTGGCCTGCAGGCTGAACACTCACTGTATACATAATAAATAAATAAATCTTTTTAAAAAATGTATATATCCATCTGTGAATCTAAGGGAAAAAACCAATAAATTACATTTTATAAAATGTTGTAGAACTTACATAACACATACATATCCAAAGTGTAAAGGACAACAAATACTTGTAAGTTAACAGACCTATGCCAGGACTGCTTTCATCAAGGGGAATGTGTTGGTAGCATCCATTTAAAAGAAAACTCCATACATTCTATCACTGCACTTGTGAATGCATGACCTTCCATTTTATTTTATGTGTGGCTTTTGTGTCACTGTGTGTGGCATGTCTGTGCTCGCTGCCCGGGCAGACCGGACGAGGACACCAGCTCCCTCGGAACTGGAGTTAGAGACAACACCATAGAGTTAGTGAACCACCATATGGGTTCTGGGAATCAAACCCAGGTCCCCTGGAAGACCGACGGTGCTCTTCACAGCTGAGCCATTTCTCCAGCAGGGTGTGCAAATGTTTTATCAGATTGAAGAGATACAGGACAAGTTAATCCCAGCACTCAAAGGAGAGGCAGGCAGACCTCTCCCTTCAGAGGCCAGCCTAGTTCACACGGCAAGTTCCGGGCCACCCAGGACCACACAGTCAGACCATGTCTCGGACCTGAAAATCCAGGGGAGGGAGAGAGGCTCAGTACTTACGAGCACCGACTGCTTTTCCAGAAGACCACTTTCAGTTCCCAGCACTCAGTGGTGGAATCAACTATCCAGAAGTCCAGTTCCAGGGGGTCCGATTCCCCTCCGCCATCACTGTGGGCCTCCAGCACACACTGTGGTATAGACATACATGCAGACAAAACACCCGTACACATAAACTAAGAATAAATAAATAATAAACAAATAAAAACATAAGTGTAATATCATGATCATACCCAGTACATTTAACAACTATTACTTTAAAAATAATTAATT
The DNA here is from genome assembly GCF_949786415.1 of Peromyscus eremicus. NCBI lineage: Eukaryota > Metazoa > Chordata > Mammalia > Rodentia > Cricetidae > Peromyscus > Peromyscus eremicus. The sequence goes on along the minus strand of NC_081421.1, from coordinate 26,788,219 downwards.
CTTATTTTTTTGCCTTATTTATTTATTTATTTATTTTTGGTTTTTCAAGACAGGGTTTCTCTGTGTCGTTTTGGTGCCTATCCTAGAACTCACTCTGTAGACCAGGCTGGCCTCGAACTCACAGAGATCCGCCTGGCTCTGCCTCCCGAGTGCTAGGATTAAAGGTGTGCACCACTGTCACCAGGACGCCTTTCTTTCCTTTTGAAACTACACTTTTTGCAGGTTATTTTCAAGAATATTCTACACAAATGAGTCGCTCAAGAGATTTACATTTTCACTGTTAAGAGATTCATCTGGTTGGAATCATCAGTCTCCCAAGCAGTGTTTGAACCCACCCTACCCCATATTATATCTCTACCCCACCCCCCACCCCAGGTGTAGAATCAGAGACGTGCACTACCACATCTGGCAACAGGGGGCCTGGATTTGATTCCCAGCACCCACATGGTGGTTCACAGCCACCTCTAACCCAGTTCACTCTATAGTCACTTGCATTTTAGGACTGAAGTTGCACTTGTTCTGATTTCATATTCTCACAGCTTTCTTTTACTGTTTGTAAAAGTTACACATATTTACTTGTGTGTGCCTGTACATGTGCACATTTGATGGTGTGCATGTGGAAGTCAGAGGAGAACTTTCTGGAATCAGTTCTCTACTTCTATCATGTAGGGTGGGGGCCGGGATCGAACTCAGATCACTAGGCTTGGAGGCAAGTGCCATTGTCCATACTCCCTCCACGCCTTGCAATAAAAGCAAGCTGGTCACAGACACTGTCATGACTTCACTGGTTAAGTTCTGCCCACTGAGTCTCTTTAGAGTTTGGGAAGGGATGTGGAATTCATGATGGTTTTCCACACTGCTTACGTGTAGATTTCTCTCAACTGTGAATTCTCTCATGGAGTCATAGAATGAATGAATGCTATTCCTTATCTTTTACATACATAGGATTTCTCTCTAGTACAGAAATTTTTTCTCCAGGAATAATGAGCACTGTGATGGGTGAAGGCTTTTCTACAATGCTAATATGTATAAGGGTTCTCTCCACTGTGAATTCTTTGATGCTTGCTGTAATTCTTACTTTTTTGCTTTTTGTTTTGGAGGCAAGTCTCACTGTGTAGCCTGGGCTGGCCTGAAACTTGATATTTAGACCAGGCTAGGCTTGAAATCAGAGGTCCACTTGCCTCTGCCTCCCAAGTACTGGGATTAAGACATGTCCCACCATATCCAGCAATTTTTGCTTTTTTAAGTAGCTGGTTTATGTTCAATATTGCTTGCCTATCAAAATGTCTACTGTACTTGGCTTCGCCAGGTTTCTTAGAATCATTTCTTAGAATCCAAAAAGCATATCTATGTATTACTTTTTTTCCTCACTGTGACTGAGTACCTGACAGAAATAAATAGGATTTATTTTGCCTGATGCTTCAGAGACTTCAGTCTCAAGTTCTTGGCTTTGTTGATTCTGGGCCGGGGTAAAAATAGAGCAATTCGAGGATGGAAACATGAAGAAAGGTTGTTTACCTCACTGCACACAGGAAGGAGAGAGAGAGAGAGAGAGAGAGAGAGAGAGAGAGAGAGAGAGAGAGCGAGCAGGTATAACCTTCACCACCATGTTCTCAGTCACATGCTTCCTCTAGCTATGACAGACCTCCTAAAGCCTTTAGAACCTCACAGAATTGCGCCCCCAGTGGGGGAACAAGTGTTCAACACATGCTCATTGCCAACTTTTCAAATTCAAACCACAACAGCCCACAGATTACAGTGTGACTTTTGTCTTAAGTCCCTCTCCTTCCTTCCTTCCTTTTTTGTTTTTGGTTTTTCGAGACAGAGTTTCTCTGTGTAGCTTTGCGCCTTTCCTGGAACTCACTCTGTAGTCCAGGCTGGCCTCGAACTCACAGAGATCCGCCTGCCTCTGCCTCCCGAGTGCTGGGATTAAAAGCGTGCGTCACCACCCCGGCACCCCACTCCTTTCTATCAATGCCACAAATACACTCCTTTGAAGAAGCTGGCTATTGATCTTGTAGAGTTGCTTGAACTCTCGATCCAGGTCATCGGACTTTCCTGGTGGCGGTCAGCATGTGCTTTAACCACCGTTGTGTTTGTTGTTGGAGGGGTGTTTTGTTAAGACAGTACTTAGAGCTAGTCTCCGTATGTTTTCCTCAGCTGGAAAATAAAAGTGCATTTGGGAACTATTTCTCTTAAAGTGCCAAGGCATCGATCGCTTCAGCCCCCGTATTCTTGTTCTTAAGAAACAGGACCCAGCTGATGAATCCGCTGTGTCTAGGTATAAACTCACGTGCTAGTTAACAGAGTCTGAGGCAGTAGGAACCAGCTGGGTGTCCTGCAGAGTCAGGGAGTAGAGTGGCCTGAAGAGGTCAGCTTTGGAATTCAGTAAGTGGATTTACAAGAGATGAGCCAAAACAAACATACAAATAAACAAATAAAACAGGTAAAATGCCAGGTGCCAGCTGATCCAGTCTCTTAACTTACAAAGGTTACGCAGCCTGGAGATTGGCAAGACTGGGCTAGGCACTCTTGCATTGAGTAGGCTGCAGGAAGACTCTTGGAGGTAAAGCACTTTGCTCTGCTTCCTGTTCCCACTGGGCACTTTTGCTTGTGTGTGGGCATGTTCTCTTTAGCCTCTAGAGTACTGAAATCTCTTCAGGAAGTGTCAACTTTGAGCTATTCTCTTCCTTCCTGGATTACAGTCAGCTGGGGGGAGGGACGGGACTTTTTTCTAGGTCACTTGTTTTAACCCGTGTCCCCTCATCTTTTCCTTTGATGCTGTTGGCTTTGCTCATTTCAGTGGATCTTGGTGGGTTGCCTTTCTTCATTTATGAGGGATGGGTAATGTTTTTAATTACTTGACTTGGAGTTATTTGGATTTGTTTATGTAGGAACACACACAGAGATAAATGTGGCTTGTGAACTGGAGGAACTCATAGTTCACCGAGAAGTCAACTGTAGCCATGTCCAGGCCAGAATGCTCACTGTGGCTTACATTGAGACACAGGGTTTCTCTGTATCAGACAGTCTAAGGCATGTCTCTCTTGGCTTTAGGAGGCTTGTATGGCTCCTGCAGATAGGGCTGGAGAGAGCTAGCAGAGAAGGGGAGAATAAACCTTGGTTAGTAGGTACAATTTGGTGGTGTGGTTAGAAAATCTGAGGCTTGTTCTTTCTACGGAGATTCATTTACACACTTCCAAAAATGTATCATTGGGAATCTTTCATTGCAACATTTGTGCCACAAACAATACCTTTTAAGAAGCTTTTTACTTCTTAAAAAGCTTTTTACTCCTCTGAGCATGGAGTGGACTGTGATGGCTAAAAGAAACTCTTATATTAGGCATCCATCTTGATCCCTAACAGCCATTTGTCTTGACTTCAAGTTCCTGGAAGAAAAGTTCCCAGTAACCCTGACTCAATGACCCCCACCACCACCTCCAGAAATATATGGCGTGACCATCTGCTTTGTTGTGATATGGCTAACTGGTTTTCTGTTTCTGTTACGTGCCTGCCTCCAAAGGACCCAGGACATCCCCTTCTCCCAGGACTCCCGTCCTTTGGGAATTGTGCCCCCTTTGTTCTATGAACAGTGTATGATCAGTAAAGCGAAAGGATGGCATGTTGCTTCTGAGATTAGTCCGCGGACACAGCAGCTTTGATCTTGGTCTTCTCCCTGGAAGGGAAACCAGCTGGTGTGTCCCCAGCAGCCCAAGGCCACAGAACGACGATAGGAATTCTGCTGGCAGTCCTCGGGTGTGTGTGCTTGGGAGCTAACTCTTCCAGCCCCATCAAATTCAAAGCCAACTTTTTTCTTAAAGGGCTAGATAGTACTCAACTGTGCTGTTAATACATACGTGTGTGTGTGTGTGTGTGTGTGTGTGTGTGTGTGTGTGTGTGTGTAATGGGCATGGCTGTGTTCTAAGAAAATTTTATGGGGACCAGGAGATGGCTCAGTGTGTAAAGTACTTGCTGTTCAAACATGAGGACCTAAGTTCAAACCCAGCATCTGTGTGAAAATCGGATGTGGTGGCGTGTGCCTGTTACTATAGTGTTGAGGAGTGGAGATAGCAGAATCCCTGGATTACTGGCCTGACTACAGGAAAATGGTGAGCTTCAGGTTGAGTAAGACACTGTTTCAAAAAGCAAGGTGGGGAAGCAATGGAGAAGACGCCAACCTGTGGCCTCCACTTAGGCAGGCATGAGCGCTCTCCTCTCCTCTCTCCCTCTCTCTCTCTCTGCAGCCCAGGCTGTTTGGATATGAAGCATCCCCCATCAAGGGTCATCTACTGAAGGCCCCATCTCCACTAGAAGCACTGCTCAGAGCAGGCTTTGCTGCAGTGTTTGGAGTGGAGGAAACGGGTGGATCATGAGGGCTTCGCTTTCAGCAGTGGGAGATGCACAACCTGAAAAGACTATTGTGTGTGGAGAAACTGTGGAAGGTAGACTCAGTCTGCAGAGAGCAACTCCCTGGGGAGTGCCCTTGATGGGCATCTGGCTCTGCTGCTTTCCTTTCAGCCTTTGCCTCCTGGCCTTTGTGAGATGAATAGCTTTTGCTCCATCACATACTACTGTCCCCATGCTTTGCCTCTGTGGCCCTGAGCCTCGGACCCCAGTGACCTGAAGCCTCTGCCACTCTGAGCTAGGATAAATCTTCCGTTCTTTAAGGTGTTGCTATAGTATTTTGTCATAGCAACGGCATTTGACCACACAGGACCACAGCTTAGAACCTCAGGGCCTCAGCCACTCAACTAGGCTGCCTGGGTTGGTTTGAGTCTCACCAAGTGTGAACTAGAGTCGAAGTTACTACCTTAGTAGAGCACTCCATCCTGAGCGATCTTTGACTCCTCCAGTTTTCTACTTACTTTGCAGGCTTCCTGTTGCCATCAGAAAGGGTTTGATGGAGGTGGCAAGGGCATTCTAGCCACAGGGCCTTGGCTCTTCTCTTCCTGGAATGCTTCTCTCCCAGATGTCTACTTGGTTGGAGGCAGTATCTCCGTTAGGACTGCACTGCAAGGGTTCTTTCCTATCCCCACAGCAATCCCTTCTCCCGGGCCCCTCCATTCCTCACTGCCTTCTTTTTCTTCATAGCATACTGTCCTGAAACATACACTCCACTATTTTTCTTTTCTGTCCTCCTACACTGGACTATAAGCTTAATGGCGGTAGGAATTTATGACTAAGGCAGTATCCAAAAAAGTACCTAGCATGCAACTACCAAATAACAAATACTTGTAAATCCTTAGCCATATATAGCATAGTACATATTAAATGCAAAATTAATTTGGAAGCTTTTTAATACATGACTACCAGATGGATTTTCTTTGTGTGTGTATGTGTGTGTTTTCGAGACAGGGTTTTTCTGTGTAGCTTTGTGCCTTTCCTGGAACTTGCTCTGTAGACCAGGCTGGCCTCGAACTGACAAGAGATCTGCCTGCCTCTGCCTCCCAAGTGTGGGGATTAAAGGCGTGCGCCACCACCGCCCGACCTCAGATGCATTTTCAAAAGCTTCTTGTAGGGAAGGCATTTAGGAAATAGTATGTGGGAGCCTTTGCTTGATCCTGTCTACATTCTCCAATTCCTTTTCTTGATCGAGTCTGATGTAGCCCACACAGCCTTGCCTCTCTACGAAACCAGATGACCCTGAATATCTGATCCTGCCTCCACTTCCAGAAGTACTGGTCACAGGACTGATCCACCATGCCATTTTGTGAAGGTTAGATCTCTCACCTACATCCCCAAGGCTCCAAGCCTATAGTCAATTTCTTCTTTTGGCCATGACAAAAGCATGTCACATTCATCGCAATCTCAACTGAAACACTTCCTAGGGCAACACCTTCCGAGTGACAGGAGGGGCCTTGAGAAATGGCAGGGGTATGAAGGTAGACTCTTGACTAGGATTTATCTTATAAAACCTGACACCTCCTACCCTCTATCATATACAAGGGCACACATAGCTATTTCCATGAACCAGGAATCAGACCCTGCCTACCCTGCTGAAGATGCAAAGTAAGTTACTGTATATACCAGTACATCACTGTCTATTTATTCTCTGGAAACTTGTTGAATTCACTCATTTCTCATTTCCACCTTTTCTCCAAAACACTGCAATGGACCCTTCATGCATTCACCCTGGCCCCATCAGATGTCATTGGTCTCACAGTGGAATCTACAGACATCTTTACCAGATCCCAACCAATACACTGGGATCATTCTAAGCGTTATTCCACTTGACTAGACTACTCCCCCACTTTGTTTCCTGTTTACGACGACAGATTCAAGTTTTTGTTACCTTAACTGATATAATTTATCAAGTTCCTTTCTAGCACTGAATTATTTTCCAATATCTTGTGGTACTCATGAGTAAAAGCTAATGGGATGTTTGCCATCTTAACACCAATTTGCCCAGTGCCTAGAGAAAAGATAAGCATGTTACCTAACTTCTTATGGAAAGGTAAATAGGACCCAAAGCAAAGACAATTGCCACAATGGAGTAGTTCAGGAAAACTGGCAAACACCTGACCCCCAGTCAAAGCCAACCATTCACATTTACAAAGCAGGTCAAGACATTTGCTAAGGCTCCTTGTACCAGGGCCCAGGGGAGCACCTGAATACTGGGAAACCATGGAGGTAGTCAGAAGACACTTGCTCCTGCCTCATCTCCCATTTTGCTAGGGATTAAGGGCCCATCAAGTACACTTCTTAGAAGGGCAACCTGAAGGTATGGGTGGTGAATCAAGACTCCAATTGGACAAGGCAGCAACTTTCTCTGATGAGGTCTACACCAGTCAGTAAGCATAGAATTCGTTCACAAAGAGCCTTTCTGTTAATTAAAAGCATCCTCTAGACAAGGTATGAGTAACTTAACAGAACCATTTTCTAAAATTTACAAAAACCACACTTGTTTTAAGTGTACAATGATTTTTATTTGCTGACAAAATCCAATTTTAGGTTTTTTTTTAAGTCTACAAAAGCCAACTAGTCCTCAGACTCTGACCCATCTTCATCTTGACTAATCTGGAAATAACGAAGTTCGTAAGTCTCCTTGTCAGATGCAACCACACGAAGCCAATCACGGAGGTTATTCTTCTTAAGGTATTTCTTGGTAAGATATTTCAAATACCTTTAAAACAAAACCATGACTTCATTAAGATATTTAACTCCCACTATAGAGGCACACTGCCAGGTCTTCTCTTCCCAAACTCACTAGTCTTTATTTCTAAGGAGCAGATAAGGACAAGAGCAGTCTCTCAATCCTATGTATAATTTATATCCCATGAAATCTGCTGTCCCTCTACCCTCAAAATGCTATTGTTCTTTATGTTTGAAACTACCAGGAATAGCAGCAGTGGCAGCCTCTTCATCCTGTCTCTATTGCACAAACAGATTAACAGAGGAATTTTAGCAGAATGCTACATTTTATATACCCTACAAAACATTCCATTACAATTTAAAACCCAACAACTAACCTTTTAGAGAACTGTTTCTCAGAAACAACTGTAATTTTATTCTTCAATCGTTCAATGTGAACAACATTCCCAAGATTTCCAGTTTTTCCATTGACTTTAACCTTCTCCCGTAGAAACTGTTCCTGTTTTCAAACAGAAAAAATGCAAAACTAGGGAAGAAAACCCTAGACAGTCACTAGGGAAGGTACCCTAGGAGTACAGCTTAGGTTAATATCAAGTACTATATTTAAACGCCAAGAACTATACAATTATAGTAAGAAAGACACTTACAAAATTTCCAGAATCAAAAATTCCATCTTCTACTGGATGAGTAAGGTCCAAATGAAACCTCCAGGTTGACTTCTTAGGCTTCTTGTCTTTCTGCTGCAAACATTATGAACTGAATTATGTTCTATAATGGGGTTATACAAATAAATTCTATTCAATACCTAAAGGAACATGCACTGCATGAAAAGGTCACTTATTAATTTGGTTTAAACAAAATTTCGACAACTCCTATGGAATCTTGCCACTAAATGCCTCACAAATGAACTGTTTCCTAGTGTAACTGAACAAATAACCAACATACTTTCAATTTCAAATCAAAACACCCATGTGGTTCTGTCTAAATTTAAACAGCATATTTAAGCCTGCATATACAGAGTAATGGGTTCCATTATGCTGTTCCAATTCGTCCACACAGATCCACCCAAATGACTACAATTAGTAAGTCTCCGCCCGCTGGTAGCTTTGTAAACTGTCCCCCTCCCTCCAATTATCACAAACCCGGAACTAGCATTTGAGCGAATTATGAAACTCGATTTACTCATGGCTGTGGAACGAAATCCCTATGGGTTTATGGTGTCAGCCATTACTCAGCTTTGAATCCTAGCTCAGCAGTTTTTTAAGAAATTATTTGGTTAAAATGACTTTCCAAAGTTTTTAAACCACGCTTCTCATATTGCTAAGGTCACGACTTTTACACAGCCGCGGACCGGCCACCCCAGCTCTCCTCTCCCGGTCGCACAGCGGCGAAAGGTCATCAGGAGCCAGGAAGAAATCGAGAGCCCCGAGACCGACCTCGCGAGCCATCACCTGGCTAGACGCCCCGCCGGGCCGCGTCCGGCTCCGCCGGGCCGCGCGGCAGCCGCGGGAGGCTGGGAAACTCGGATCCTATCACACCAGGGGACACCGGGACGACTCAATCGCGCGCTGTCTTCTCGGCTGAGGCGCTCCCCCTCCCACTAGCCAGACGCACAGGGAACCTACAGCACGCTAACAAGCTCGCACGCGCGGGCACTCACCGGCGCCATGCTGTCCCGCGGCCGTGGGAAGAGACCGGGCCTCCGTGGCGCGCACGCTTTTATATGGAAGCGTGACGTCATACGCAGAGCGCGCAAGTCGGCCGCAACTCGGAACCGGATATAGGCAGGCGTGCACGTCCAGTCACCTAGGAAACAGAGGCGTGGCGTCGGGGGCGCGGATGCGCGGGCGTTGGGCTCCCGCGTGCGCCATCTAGCGGGCAGCGGAGTTGAACTCATTCTGTGCTCTTGGCTTCCAGTCACCTTGCTCAGCTCCGGGGGCAAGGCCGAGCCTCGTGTTGCTTTAGGACCCTCTCTATTGCGATTTTAATCCTCCAGAGAAAAAGTTCTATGTTTTGTCTAGGATTTTACGGTAGAGGATGTCTTTCTGAGAAAAACATGTTGAGTACACTTTGGGTTTAGAGGATGGGCATAGTTTATTCTGTTTTCTACTGGCTTCACAATTTGCTGAGACCTAACTACCAATGTCTACAATCTACAAGTACATTAGGATGGAGGTATCTTGATGGTGGAAAGAAAAAGAGCCTTTGAGTTTTGAATGTTTGTGAATTGATGTCCAGTCCAGAAAACTGTCATGCATGTTGGTATTTATCAGTAACAAGTCCCTGTGGACGTGAGACTCTAGGATTTAGGGGCAGGAGATGGGATGGACTTTAGTTGTGGATTTGGAAAAGGCCCTACAAGCAATTAGTTATAGGGTTAATACAGTGTAGGGCATGGAGCTAGTGGTGCTAGAGTTCTAGAAGAAATCAATTTCATTAAATTTTCAAAAATCTGTTTGCCTGAAGAACCACAAGAATGGTGGGGACAGGGATTAGCATTTCTTTCTCAAGGGCTTTCCCTTCTGTGAGCAAAATGATCTTTGTGTTATTAGATACTTTGAAAATAAGCCATTAATTGACGTCTTAAAATTTTGTGTTGTTTATCCTTGGCAACTTCCTATGTCCTAACAATAAACATTTTTAAAACTATTAAGCCATTTATGTGAAGGAGACATAAAAATATGTGACTCTAAATAACTAATAATCCCCAAATACTTAATTAGAAAACGTAATGGATGAAAATTATTAGAGAAACTTTTTCTCATAATTAGAAAAATATTAACCAGAATTGTGCAAATAGCAAGAATTAATGTTATCAATAATTCTTTCCAAACTTTGGATTTCCTACAAAGTGCACATTGTCTTAGTTACTATTCTACTGCTGTACAGACACTATGGCCAAAGCAATTTATAGAAGGAAGTTTATTTACTGACTTATAGTTTCAGAGAGTGAGTCCCTGACCATCAGAACAGGGAGCATGGCGGCAGGCAGGCATGGCCCTGGAGCAGTAGCTGAGAGCTTATGTCTTGATCCACCAGCATGAAGCAGAGAGGACTAACTGGGAATGGTGTGAACTTTTGAAAGCTCAAAGACCACCCTCAGTGACACATCTCCTTCAGCAAGATCACATCTCCTACCTATCCTTCCCGACTGGGGACCAAGACTCAAATATAGGAGCTTATAGAGGCTGTTATCATTCAAATTAACACAACATCTCACAGTTTTTTGTTTTTAGCTGTAAAAAAACAAGACAAGACAGAACAATGAGAGCCAATGTGCAGTCCCAGCTACTGGAAAATAAGTTAGTACATGACAACCACCTCCTCCCTCCTTTGTTTTTGAGACAGGGTCTCACTATGAAGCCCTGGCTATCATGGGAGCATGAAGACCTGGTTGGGTTTAAACTCACGGGTATCTTCCAGCCTCTGCTTCATAAGTGCTAGGATCAAAGGTGTGCACCGCCATACCTGTGGACAGATATATTTGTAACAAATTATAAACTTAACTTATTGGATTTACTTGATACTAGTTTCTGAATAGCTGGATCAGTTAAAAACAACAACACAGGATATTGTAGATTAAGTTTATTGTAAAACTCCGTATTATATGGCCACCTAAAATACCTAAACCACAATGTTATAAATGACTTGTAATTATAGCTAAGGTGATGGCAAAGTAAATGAATATTCTGGAGGCCAAAAGGCAAACTATGGTCATACATATGTGGAGTACGAATTAGCTCTGCTAAGATAGAATTGAAAATCTGAAACTACAGTTAATGTGTTCTTGGATTGATGCCAGGGAGAAGTAAAAATACTCTCTGGAGAAATGCACCTTTGATCTAGTCAGGAAGAATTTCCTGAGCTAAGCTTCCAGAAATATGAGCTGGCAACATTTTTTTTCAATAATCATTGATATTTTTTATTAAGAAATTTTTTATTCATTTTATATACTAACCACAGATCCTCCTCTTTTTCCTCCTCTCACCCCCTCCAACCTTCCCCTCCAACCCATCCCCCATTCCCTCCAAAAAGGTAAGGCTGACCTCCCAGGGTGTCAGCAGAGCCTGTTATATATTTAGGCAGGTCCAAGCCACTCCCCCTGCATCAAGGCTGTTCAAGGTATACCACCATTGGTAATGGGCTCCAAAAAGCCAGCTCATGCACCAGGGATGGATCCTGATCCTACTGCCAGGGGCCCCCTAAGCAGATCAAGCTACAAAACTGTCTCCCATATGCAGAGGGCCTAGTCCAGTCCCGTGGAGGCTCCACAGGTGTTGGTCTAAATTTCATGAGTTTCCACTAGTTTGTTTTGGTTGTCTCTGCAGGTTTTCCCATCATGATTTTGATATCCCTTGCTCATAGAATTCCTCTTCTCTCTCTTTGACTGAACTCCTGGAGCTAAGCCTGGCGCTTGGCTGTGGATCTCTGCATCTGCTTCCATAAGTTACTGGATGGAGTCTCTATGATGACAGAGTATTCATTGATCTGACTACTGGGGTAAGGAGTTGGTAACTTTTTAAATCACTAAGTACATAGAAAAACAACCACTGTGAATAAAGATCAACCACCCATACCTATAAAATCAGATCATAGAGCCTGCATATATTGGAAATATTCAGAACATAAAATAAATATTTTCTATATGATTAAGAGCTAAGTGTATCTCAAAATATGAGGGAACCAGAGACAGTTAAATTTTGTCAGCATTTAAAACATAAGCCACAAGAAGAATTTATTGTGCTTAAAAATACAAAGGCTGAATTATAAAGAATTAAAAAGTTATGCTAAACAGGATGTAGACACAGCTGAAGAGAAAATTAAGAAATCAGCAACTAAAGTTCAACAGACCATTAAGGAAGGAAGCTTAGCATGGTGAGTGCTAGCAGGAACTCAGGAGGCTATAGCAGGATCCCGTGGTTCCCAGAGTTTGAGATTAGCAGACAACACTTTGAAACTTTGAAGAAAACGAACAACAGCAGAGAAAAAGGAAGGAGAAAAAAGACAGAGGAGGGATGGGGGAGTGAGTAGAAGGAAGGAGGGATGGGGACTGAGTAGAAGACAGAGGAGAGATGGGGACTGAGTAGAAGGAAGGAGGGATGGGGACTGAGTAGAAGGAAGGAGGGATGGGGACTGAGTAGAAGGAAGGAGGGATGGGGACTGAGTAGAAGGAAGGAGGGATGGGGACTGAGTAGAAGGAAGGAGGGATGGGGACTGAGTAGAAGGAAGGAGGGATGGGGACTGAGTAGAAGGAAGGAGGGATGGGGACTGAGTAGAAGGAAGGAGGGATGGGGACTGAGTAGAAGGAAGGAGGGATGGGGACTGAGTAGAAGGTCAAGCAGGTAAAAGTGCTTCTTTGCAAGCCTGTTGAGCAGGTCAATTCGAGAGCCTATGGTGAAAGGAGAGAGCATACTCCTCAAATCTGTCCGCTGACCTCCACTTGCATGTGGTAGCAGGCACACATGTAGCACTAGACACACACACACACACACACACACACACACACACACACACACACCAGCAATAAAATGAAGTTGGAAAAAAGAAGGGAGGAAGGAAGCAAGGAAACAAGGAAGGACATTGTAGAAACACAGAGCAGATTCAAGACAAGGATGCCAGAGGTCCTCCTATCTCTAAATGTTACTAGCTGGGAGGTCCAGTTGGATGTACCAGAGAGAATGGGAAAAGACAGAGAAATGGCTGAATTCTCAGATTCAGGAAGCCCAGAAACCCCAAGTGGAACAATTTAAAAGAGATAGCCCTCCATCTACACTTTAGTGAGCCTTCAAGACACAAAAACACAATTATTTCCAGACTCCAGAGAGGGAAAATCCAAACTATCCACCTCAGCAATAACAAAGGCCGCAAAGTGACAGCTATAAGAAGAAAACTTGAAGATGCACCTAAGACATTTTCAGACCACCATTCTCCATGCTTACTACCCATATATCTTCAGAGGGAGTTCTGAAAGATGGACTTCAGAACAAAGAAAAATAATGCTAGAAAGAAGGATGATGTATTAAATGTTGAGCAAAAACAATTACTAATTTGCATGTAATTCTAAAGATTACCAATTGGATATAGCAGTGATAGTCATGTCTGGCTTGTGAGTTAGAGTGCTATTAATGTTCTTATTAATTAACTAATGTTCTAATTAATGTTCTATTTATACATCTTGATGATACATTTACATTACTAAGTATCTTTAGTTGTGAAAACTCATTAAGTTCTAAATTATGTAATTATGATGCTTATTTTCATACAAATGTTACATGGAGCCAGGTGTAGTGGCCCACACCTTTAATCCCGGCAGTTAGGAGGCAGAGGCAGCCAGTCTTGTCTACAGAGTGAGTTCCAGGACAGCCAGGGCTATACAGAGAAACCCTGTGTCAAACATCACAAACAAAACAAACAAACAAAACTCCAAATGCTACATGTGAACCAAAACAGTTAAAAGAGAGCACCAGCTATCTTATGGAAAATATGGTAAAGTAGATGAAAAATTTCCAGGAAAATACAACCTACCGAAACTTCCATGAGAACAAACAGAATATGTGCAGCTTGGTGTCCTTATGAGACTCCTAACAGTGGGAAAAGGACTGTCTAATTCTTTTGTCTGCTTTTGGGACCCTTTTCCTCCTACTGGGTTGGCTCCTCCAGTCTTGATATGAGGTATGTGCCTAGTCTTATTGTAACTTGTTAGGCCGTATTCTGTCGACATCCCTGGGAGGCCTGCTCTTTTCTGAAGGGAAGCAGAGGAGGAGTGGATCTAGGGGAGAGGAAGCATATGTGTGGGGAGATGGGAGGAGAGGAGGGAGGGAACTGCAGTCAGGATGTAATGTATGAGAGAAGAATAAAAGAAGAAACAAACAAACAAACAATATCTGAAGAGTTTTGCGTCTCTTAAATGGATTCATTTCGTAAATAAAACCTTCCAACAAGAAAAACAGTCAAATAGCTTCACTGGTTACTTTACCAAGCATTTGAGGAAGAAATAATGGCAGTTACATCAGCTTTGTGTTCAAGCTCACATTTGTCAGTTTTCTGTTTTCCAGAAAAGAGGCTCGCTTGCCCAGTTTCCTGCCCTCCAGGGGTAAATGCCGCCCTTAAGGAGTTAGCCGTGTACTTTAGGATAAATGCCATTCCTAAGGAGTTAGCTTGTGCTTTAGGGTAAATGCTGCCCCTAAGGAGTTAGCCATGTGCTTTCAGGCTGCCAGTGTGGGGTCTGGTGGGAAGTATGAGCTGCCATAATACTCCATGTTTCGTGTCCCAGAAACCTTTAGGTAGAAGTGAGTAGTGTGCAGGGCGGTCCTGGGAAGCTACATTTTTGCAGTTCAGAAGTGCATTCTGCATGGCTGTGCCTTGCTTGTCCCTAGGGATTGCCATTTGCTTCTGTTGTCTGCCAGCTCCTAACTCCTGTTACCTTAGATTATTCCTGAGTGAACCAACTACATATGCTAACAGGCAATGGCAGAAATTTTACACAAACTTCCAGATAACAAACAAATTAGGAGCTGACAAAGGGATCAGTGAAGAACACTTGCTGTGCAAACACTTGCTACACACCTATCCCCCCACCTCCCCACACACACCATATTCACAGGTAAATTATTAGTAAACCATACAGCATGCCACAAACTGGGCATTATATTGTGATGTGTGATTTAAATAATTGTTGTACAAAGTTTAACACGCAAAAATGGTCAGAATTGGTACATAAGTTTGTTAAGAATGCTGGATACAAAATTCGTATACAAAACTATATCTCTGTAACAGCAATAAATTAGAAAATGGAATTTGAAGAAGGCATCATCTTTAACAACACAAAGTATGCAAGCACCCAAGGGAAAGGTGTCAAAAGAGATACAGGATTTGTATGAAGAAAAGTGTAAAATGTAATTGAGAGAAATTGGATAAAGGAGGTCAATTAAAAACACAATGCTCACTGAATTGTCGTGGACACAGATGGTACCCCCTCCCAACTTTTGTGTTTGCGGGGGCCACAATCAACCTGGAATTACCGGCTCCACCCAGGCCTGAATCAGCTAGACACAGATGGTGCCCCCCCACCCCCAGACTTTCATACTACACACCACAAATACTGCCCAAGGTCTCTAGGCCCAGCCACAGGAGAGAGAAACAAACAGCAACAACTTCGTGCATGCCATCCCTTACTGCTGGGATGGGCAGTACTCAACCCAGCACCACTGTGACCCAACCAAGAGCCGTGGTACTGGGTGGTTGGACATCGTTGCGGCGAGAGAGTCCAGGGATGGGAGGTGGAAGAGAGGGGGAGGCTGAATGGTTTGTGGGCTGGGGAAAGAGGTGTATCCAGAGAGGTGAGGGTGGGGAGGAATGGGCTGACGTGAAATGCCAGCTAGCCACCCAAGTCCAGGGAGATTTCTGGGCCTGGGCTATGACTAAGGACTAGGTCTTGATCCAGGGCCCTGGAGCCCCCAAGGGGGCCTGTGTTGGTGTCTGTGGCTCCTGTCATCAATGGAGGCTGTGCAGGGGCTGGTGATCTGGGCTGTCACTTGGGGCCCCATTGGTGTCCGAGGGCCACACCGCCACAGGGGTCATAACAATCTGGGTGACCTGCACAGCCACCTAGGACCATGGTGACAACCTGGCCCGGGCTGCTGCCAAGGACCATGTCTGGGTCCGTGGTCTTGCTGCAGCTGGTGTCTGTGTCGATGTCCCTGGCCTGTGTTGCCAATAGGCCCCATGTGGATGCTTGGAGTCTGGGCTGCAACCTGTGATCATGTTGGTGTCCAAGGGCTGTTCTGATGTCGGTATCAGGTCGATTTTGGTGACCAGGGCTGTTAACTGGGGTCATGGTATCATCCAGACCAGGGCTGCTGCCGAGGGCCATGTCTGGGTCCTTGGCCCTACAGCGGCCAGGGTCTGAATTGACGTCAGGGCTCCTATTGTCACTGAGGACCATGTGGATGACCTCAGACCATGTCAATGTCTGAGAACTGTGCCACACCTGGGGCCATGCTGATCTGGGTAGCCAGTGCTACCACCTGGAGCAGTGGAGACATCTGGGTACAGGCTGCTGCGTAGGGCCATGTCTGGGTCTGTGGCCCTGGTTCATCTGGAGTCTGAAGTGATGTCCATGGCCTATATTAGCACGGAGGTCACTGGACCATGTTGTGCTGAGCCGACCCTGCCCTTCACTAGCCCTAGGATGGCTGGTCCTGCAGCAGGCAAGCTGACCCTTTCCCTCAGGGGAGAGCTGGCCCCACACTCTGGAAAGATGGCCCCACCCTTCACCATAGGTATGCACCTCACCTGAGAAGCACACTAGAGCTGACTGTGGTCAGGACTCAGGTGAGCCAACTCTGCGGGCATGAGAGCAACAGAGCTGACCCCGCCCCTTTCATCTGCCATGCAACGGCATGGGTAAGGGAAAGATGCCCCTCCCTCTGTTACCTGTGACAGGTAAGAGAGTCGGTCCTGTCCTACACCAGCTATAGCACACAGGAGAACAGGCCCTGCACCCTGCCTGGGCAGCTCTAGAGTACTAGTATGCCCCCTACAGCAATCGGGAGAGAGGGCCCTGCCCCTCTCCTGTGCAAAACAGCAGAGCTGGCCCTGTTGATATGAATGAGGGGACCCGGATCTGAAGGCCAGAGAGCAGAACTGGCCCCACTCCTTGAGGTAGGCTCCATTGGGTGAGCTAGCCAAGGCAGTGCTGAAGAGCTCACCTGGGTAGCGAGGATGAGGAGAAAGCTAGTGAGCTGACCAACCCAGCTACCACCCAGGTCCAGAACAAGGGAGTTAGCCCACCCAACATCCGCTGAATCTATGAACTGTTGGAGCATGTGAAGGGGACAAACTTACAGATCACAAACAGCAGGGTCTCCATGACACAGGACAACAGGATATCCAAGAGGAGCCCCAGGGAGAGCCCAGTATTGGTGGTGTTGCAAAAACCAGAGGCCTCGAGCCAGACCAATGAACAGTAAACATGAACAGACTAAAGGGTGAACTGTGTGTCTTACAGACCACACTACAGCTTCCACTACAAGATTCCTCTTTTTTTCCCCCTTTTAAATTTGGTTTTGCTTTTGGGAGGAGGTTGCAAGAGCAGAGGGTGGATTTGAAGGGACAGGGAGATAAGTGGGATCGGATATATGATGTGAAATCCACAAAGAATCAATAAAATTAAAAAAAATTCAATGCTCATGGATTGAAAGTCCAATCCAGTAAAGCCAGTTCTCCAGAACTGTGGACTAATGTGATCTCAAGCAACAGCTTCCTATGCTCATCACCTGCTTTCTCGACAAACCAATTAAAGTTTGCATGGAAGCACAAAAGATACCAGAGTAGAGAAGATGTATTTGAAGAAAAATAAAGGAGGACTTTTCTACGAAATTGAGACATTTGATACTTTAATTGCAACAGTAGAATTGTGCTTTGTGGTTAGATATGTGACTTGAGAGTTTCCAGACGTGTATGTGTATGCCTGGCATTTATGGTAAAAGCAGTTCTCCACAGTGGGAAAAAGAATCCTTACAACCCTCTTTGCTTTTCATGGTAAAGATATGTACATCTGCAAAACACAGGTCTTGTTGGTCAACAGAAAACATTAAGGCCACACTACTATCTGTACTGGAAACATAAGGTGCTTATAAATATGTATAAGCAATCTAATAAATACTTGCATGTGTTTGGATATGCATTTTGCTCCATGAAAAACTGCTATGAAGGTAGGCAGGAGAGTTCTGAACAGGGTCTTCATTGTGATCCATTTGTATTTCCACATCAGCCTTTCTGCAGCTCTGTGTGTCCTGGCCTTCTGAGTCTGATGACATTTCTTAGTGCAGAAGCTACATGTTCTTCTGGAGGGCCCTCTTCTGAAAAGACTCTGTCTCAGTCATAGTACCAAGGATCGTTCTATGGCATGCAGAGCAGATGGTCTCTGTGCCTCTATAATTTACTTATTCTTAAAACCCCATCTATTTGCTATAGGTCGATTTATAAAACCACATTTACTTGCTTCATGTTTCTGTACTGTGATCTACGAAATTGCACATGCATGCCAAGGCATACAGAGACAATTTGTGGGTTGACTCCTTCACCATGTGGGTCTTGGGGTCCAAGTCAGGTCATTAAGCTTGGTGGCATTAAGCTGCCGAGTTGTCACACCACCCCTCTTTGTTTTCTTTAAATTATCTGTTGCTTTCTTTCATGTAGTTATGACTGGCCTGGAACTTGCTATGTAGACCAGCCTGGCGATTTTTTTTTTTTTTTTAAACTAGAAGTTTCCTTGGACTTCTCCAACTCACTTGTTCCTGCTTTTGTCTTTGCTATTTCCTTCTGGTTTGTTGGCTGCTGTTAGATTCAGGAATAAACTCACTCATGTTCATGGTTCCATTTTGATTGATACAGACATTAATGTGATGAATTTTTCTGGTGCTACATCATTAGAGATTCTGAAATATAATGCTTCATTATCTTTGAGGAACTCTTTACAGACTTTCCTTTTATTGTATAGTAGGTTTCAAGTTTTCCAGGCAGAAACTCCTTTTGTTTTTCTAGTTTTGTTTTTAATTTTACTTGGAATTGGTTTCACAATGCAAGTTGCATGTGAGAGACAAGATCTTGCTACGTAGCCCAGGGTGGTCTTGTACCCACCATCCTCTTGCCTTAGACTCAGGAACACTGGGGTTACAGTGATAGCCCCCCTAGTCCACTTAATTTTAAAATCTCTATAGAATCTTATCATTTTGTGTTCTCAATATCTCAATATTAATATTTTGTTTGTCAAAGTTCCATATACTTTTGAAGGAAAGGTACTTCTCTAATTCAGGATGCTAGTGATATGTGTGTGCCTATACATAAATAAAAATGGGGGCCCTGACCATTTAAAGTATGCACATAATTGAGAACAAAAAAGACGGATGTACTATGAATGTTGCTTAAACATATGCCTGTTCTCCCTCTGGGAATGTGTTGGGATCTGATGGTATCAAAGCTTGCCAAGTGTTTGGGCTTTCCTGAACTCAGGACACATGTCACTTGAGTACTGGGAACCATCTCTGGGAGTGGCCAGAATATTATTTTGATTACATTAAGAAAGAACTCCCAGGATGCAGGTAAGACCTTGCTAGTTAGCCTTCTGAGACAATGCACAGCCATTGATTGTAGTTACCAATGTCTGCTGAATGTAATGTGGGATTGGATGTTTTAATTTCCTGGGGGCGTGGCCTCATGACCTTAACATGTGGTGATTCTACAGATGTCCCCATTTGGATGTCAACATGAGGGAGCAGAGAGACACTAAGACTATGACACATAATCTATATCAACCCTTTTTGTTTTTTCCCCTCTGACATATACTTCTGGGAAGCTGGGATCTTAGTATCTGCAAGTAAGAGCAAAGTGTGGGGACAGAGGATGGAAGCCTAACTGGGTATTTCTTTTTTTTTTTTTTTTTTTTTGGTTTTTTGAGACAGGGTTTCTCTGTGTAGCTTTGCGCCTTTCCTGGAACTCACTTGGTAGTCCAGGCTGGCCTCGAACTTGCAGAGATCCGCCTGGCTCTGCCTCCCGAGTGCTGGGATTAAAGATGTGCGCCACCACCGCCCGGCTGGGTATTTCTTTACTGTCTAACTCTGGCTTGTAGACCTGGAAGGTTAAGGTTATTAGTAATAATGATCGTATATATAAAGTGGTAACTGCTATGGTAACCTGGCATGGCTCATCGTGCCAGAGAAAGTACATGAACGAGAGAAAGCACTGAGCTACTTACAGGCAACCTGGTCACATGTCAGAGTGAGAACTGGAAGGTGGAGGGTTCCATGCAAGGACTTGTCACTCCACTTAGGCCACTGTGGAGACAGCAAACCCAGCTGGCAGGGAAGGGACACCTGAGGCCCTGGCACATCAGGGGTGAATGGACCATTAACCTTTTTGGCACATAATGTTCTGGAAGGATGTAGAGAATGGGCACAAAGATAGCAAGATATTTTCTATTTCCTGTTGAACCCTGCACCAAGTAACTACTTTACATACTTAACAAAATGAATGGCCACATGTGATGCCAGTGTAATCCCAGCATTCAGAAATTGGAGGAGGGAGGACCCAAGATTCAAGTTAATCTGGGCTATACCAGGAAACCCCACACCAAACCAAACAAAAAAGAAAACTCCAAAAACCCCTAAACAAATAAAAGTTCAAACCAAACAAAAACACTTTTAGTTTTATACATGTATTTGTATATCTGATGGTTTGACACACACACACAAGACACACCAACCACTCGCACTCCTGTGCCCTGACCCCACACTACACCCTTTCTTCATGTTCACGCTTCTTCACAGATTTAACCAGGACCACCACACTGACTATGGGTTTTTAGAGCCTGGAGTTGGAGCCTAGTGGCCTCAGCAGTGGGCCCAAGAGTAGCCAGTGATTTTCCCTCTGCTGGGAACTAAGCGCCAGTGCAGTGCAGCAGTGAAGAGGAGGCCTGTGAGCACTTCTCCCATGACTGACAGCTGACTGGGTCAGGTCTGTGTAGGCTCAGTGCAGCTGTGAGTTCACGACTGCAACCACTGTATCAGATCTACAGGATGGCTCTTCGTTATCTGAGTAAGGTCTTGCCACACAGCCCAGGTTGGCCTTGAACTCAGGATTACCCTCCTGCTACAACTTCTGGTGCACCATCATGCCTGGCTAGCATAGAATTTCAGAACTTAAAAGGAAGACAAGTTTATACCTAGCCTGGAACTCAAAGTTAGAGATTATTATTCTTAGCCATAAAGGTATACACCACAAGTAAGGACCTAGCACATGAGACAATAAAAATGGAAAGCTTTTTTTAGAAGTTCTATACACAGTGAATACAATTTTGTAGTATAAAAATATTTTAAGAATGTACACATATAAGAATTGTGCACTCTTAAGTTTATTTTCATTTAATATAACATGAAGTTAACAGACATATATTTTAAGGTAACAAAATGTTATCATTAATAAGATTTTGCATTTTAAAGGGTATTTTAATATAGCTGGAGACTTAACATTCAAAGTTTACTCATTTTCAAAATGTAAAACACACAATTATAATATACAGATCTTACAATTTTAGTTTTAACTAAAACATTTGCAAGTAAATTCAAGAAGTATCCTATATTTCAGACCAAAAAAAAAAAAATACACAGCTAACAAAGTGCCAATGGATTAGACAACGTCATCTGATCTGTTTTCTTCTGGGAGGAGGGTAAAGTCTATTTCAAGTCGTGGTTTAGAACTAGTCATTTGGAGTATACTTCATAACAACAGTGAGTGCTTACTTGTAGATAGATTAACCATGGTGACGAGTCAGCTTATGAGTGCAGCTCTGCTCTTTAATAGGCTCTTCAGTTGCTGCTGAAGAGTTTAGTATCCAGTGTTCTTAAAAGTACAGTTTCAAACTAAGATGAACCAAGTCCCACCAACATCAAGAAATGGTTTCTAAGAACTTCATATAAATACAGAATCTCCCTTCTTACTTACTAGGGTCAGATCTGTTTTAAGATGTGACCAGCAGCGATGGAAAAGCTTGGCAATAAGTGTTTCCAGCAGGTGATGGCCTTGTGTGCACGGCCCGAAGACGGGCCCTCCACATGAAGGAGACAGATTACCAAATGTTTACAGCTCTCTTCGGGCACTTGACCTCACTGGGTAGTTATGTTGGTGTTTGAGTGTTTAGTTAATAGACAAATTAAATTACACAGTGACTCGAAACTGTGTTTCCACAGAACATCTGTGCTCCATAGCTAAGTTCCAATGTTCCCTGTACAATCAAATAATAATGCTGTTTGTCCAATTCAGAGAACACATTTCATAGATTTAAGTTAATAGATTCAATTTTAAGATTTTTCTACCACAGATTTAAAAAAATCTTTGTTGCCTATTACTCATCAGAATGCTAAGAGAAACAAAGGCTTGAGAACTAGGAAACATTATACCTGAACATCACAAGATTTGAAGGTTCATCGGCACAATAGACTGTTTATGGAAATATGTTTTGATAGTTTTGCTCTCATACTAGAGATCTGCATTTTCTCATAGCAAATATGAATTTAATATGTAAACATTTTAAGATACCCAAAGAGTTAGGGATTTCCTGTCTGTTCTTGAATGTGTCTGAGATCCACTGCATCCATGTCTGGCTCCAAAACCTTCTTTGGGGTCCATGCCAAAAGTTTACTAACAGATACATCACCAAGGACAAGATTTCAAGGCAAGACCACTGGGAAGATCCCAGCACAGCTGCTACTAATGCTCCCATTCTTCTTAAATACTTACCATATAGCTTAATTATGTTATACAAGAATTTCTGTTTCTATGTATTACAATATTATGACGAGAAAAACCTGCAATCTGTTTGTAGACAGCTAGCTTTAAAATAACGACACTGCAGCTTGTAGCACAAACAGCCCTGAGAACAATGCATCCAAATTCCAGCTCAACTAGAAACAATCTAATTGGGAAACCTCAGAAGTATAAAATCAAATTCTGGAAAACTTATTAAAAAACCCAACATTTGAGGCACTACAGACTACAGTACTTTAATAGTTGGAAGGACTTTGAGAAAAGAACAGAGCGAAGTGTGTTTATACACACACACACACACACACACACACACACACACACACACACACACACGGTAATGAAAAGCATGTGTCCCCAAATATTCTAAATATATTGCAGTATCTTCTGCTAAAGACATCATGCCTGGCCTCAAGAGTTTTGGTCACTGATATAAAGCACTGGCACAGAAATCTGTACTACGAGGGGGAACAGAGTCAAGAGTTTGGTTGGTAACCAAGTGACTGGCAGCCCCCCCAGGGCATCAAGGATTAGAAGGCCAAGTTAAGGCCCAAGGGTCAGAGGCAAAGGACTGTACCAGTGTAACAAAATCTTCACAGTAGAAACAAAGTCTGTTGTTCTAGAATGAAAACATTCAACCTGTTCATACTGTCTAAACAGCAAAGAAAGAAGGAAAACTGTACAGACATGAATTTGCAGTGACAGCCAATGAGTCTCCATTCTCTTCACGGTGCTTCTGAAACTGGAGATCTGCTACAACAGTACAACCAGCACGAGGGATCACCTGTTAGCATTTCTCTCATGTCCAAAGAAGCCATTCCTGGTTTATGTTAAAAATATATATGTTCTCTGCTTCCCTGTACTAAATGAAATATTTTGCTCTAAGAGAAACATTTATGTGAAAATAAACAGTCCTGTATCTTTAAAATCTATACATATTGGAGTATGTACACTTCATAGAGTACTTAACATGAAATACTTTTGCCATTCAAGGTATGGAGCTAGAGATACACTGCTATTCACTCTTATACTGCAAAGGAAAATAGAGATTCATGTGAAATTTGACGAGTTAGGAAGAACAAGGGCATGCTAGTCCTGAAGTAATATGAAATCAAAACACCGGCATGGTTATTAATTGGCCAGATGACCAGGAAACAGTAGAAATA
The DNA here is from genome assembly GCF_949786415.1 of Peromyscus eremicus. Lineage (NCBI taxonomy): Eukaryota > Metazoa > Chordata > Mammalia > Rodentia > Cricetidae > Peromyscus > Peromyscus eremicus. The sequence goes on along the minus strand of NC_081421.1, from coordinate 26,764,640 downwards.
ACTTTTTGGAATTCCTGTGGGTAACACACCAATCAGTACAACTAAGGTACACACAAAAACACCGGAAATCTGAAGCAGTATGTAGAACATATTTGAGAAGATTTCAGCCTAATTCCTAATTGTGCTTTGCATGGGCAAAAGCTAAAAGGTCACACTAAAGTCAACTGGCTATGACTTGAATTTTTTCTTGTGCTTTAGAAGTCTCTTCCTGGAACTTCTCTTAAAGTATCTTTCTTCTTCTCTGGATTGGTTTGTGGAGGCTAAGACAAAATTCAAAACTGCATACAAATTAAGCAACTAAAATCTTGGCATTTCTACTGCTATTCCCCACTGCTGATCAGATCAGCTGCAATGTCGCAGAGGTGTGTCTAGATGGGAACACAGGACTTTGCGGTTGCAGACAAGGAAGAGACCCGAGCGAGAGCCAGGGTCAGAGAATCAGGGGCTACAGGATTTTGTTCTAAGCTGCATTCCAATGCTATGATTGTGATTTTTGTCAGAGTTCTTCACAAACCCAGAACCATGTCTATGATTCTGGACACAATCTACATACAATCCAAAAATCTAAACAGAAATGGAGGGGCATCACCCATAACATATTTAAATAATCCAGTTCACAGAATCCTTTCCTAGTTAGATTTTACATCAGTAACAGAAGTCACAAGAGAATAAAATATATATATATATATATATATATATATATATATATATATATATATATATATACACTTAAAATAAGTTAATTTTCAAATAAGGTAATACTTCTTCCACGGTTTACGTCTATTTCACTTTAGAAAAGCATAGAGACATTTAAAAAATCAAGTCAAGAATTCCAAAGCAACTTAAGAATTCCTAATTATAGCTAACGTCAAAAACAAATATACTTAAAAAATTGTGAGAAGGGCTGGATTACCAACATTATGAACACCCACAAATAATGGTTGGAAGTTGGGCAGAGTCCCTGTAAGGCCCGTCCTTTTGGTGCTGGGGCAGAGGCTGGGGACATAGGCAGAGGCAAAAACACAACTAGAGCCCACTCTATTTTGTATGCTGACTAGAAGGTCTTGAATAAAGCCCACCGTCCCACTACCCCGGCCACTGTCCCGCGTCTCCCTTAGCACCTGCTCACTTGCTCAGTTGCTCACATCTACCCCGCAGTTCTATTTCCTCTGTCAACCACGGCAGGTACTAAACCCCTATGGAGGTCTGTCACCAATTTGGCAAAGAAAAACATAATGGAGGTAATACATGGGACACCTGGCCACCAAGATAACGACATTTTTTGATGAGTTTAGTTTCAGGAAGTGTGTCTGCCACACAGAGCCTGGAGCTTTGACAATTCCATTTTATAATCTATGAATTCTAGCTATTGAGTCTGGAATCAGCAAAGAATAGTTCAACTGAAATGCATGAAACTTCTATTGCACTAGATGCTACATTGTTGATTGAAAACCCTGGTTTGTTAACCACTGAAGTTCAGGAGTGATTTGCTCAGACAAGTGACATCTACTGAAGCTGTTTTATCTGTTTCTTATGGTCACATACTGAAAACTGCAGGAATGTTATAGGAAAGATACTTATAAAATTATACATCTTGATATATTCTTTTAAAGTTGCTAACTGCCTGCAAAACTAAGCCAGCACAATTTCAAAACAATAGACACATAACAAAAATAAAACGTGAGGTTGCTTATGAAGGCCATAGCTTTGGGACAACTAGATCCAGACCTAATGGACCTGCTCGTGCAGATGGTCCTGTCTATTTGCAGGGCTTTATGGCTACAGCATATTCTTCACTCATGGCACACATGACAGACACCTAGAAGGGGAAAGGCAAGCAAAGAGTTACTCAGGAGGTAATACGCAGAAAAGATGTGTTGTGTTCATCCAATACAGTATACTTGTGGATTTCTTTTATAATGAATTTGTCAAGGGGTAATCCAAAGCAGTTAGCCTATCTTCAGGACAGTTTTCTAGAGTAGAATTCCTCAGATGGTAGCTCAGGACGACTTCCAAGTAAACTGGACACACTCTATCAACAGTTACTTCATATTATACTTCTGAGTTAGAACAAGGAGTTCATCTTTCCCCTCTGTACTTCTTTCATTCCTTAAATTCATAGGTAGATCTAAAATAAGTATGGAGTTCCATGTCAATCCAGAACAAAGAAAACTAACAAACAAAAGCACCTTCCAAACCTGATGCTTTCTTTGGTAATAGGTCTGTAAGGATGCCATGGAAATTGCTTTATGGAGATCATTTCAACATTTCAGCATATTTTAAAGTTGTATTTCACAGCTTTTGGAATTTATTTTATGTATTACTGTTGTGTGTGTGAACAGATGAAAACTACTTTTATTAAAAGTGAAGAAACACACAGACAGCAAGGTGCTCATATAATGACCCCTGCAAAGCAGAGGCCCTCGGGAAGCTGAGGTCTGCACCTATTGTTTTATGTTGACCTGTTCAGGGCCAGTTTAAAAACATGGCTTCGAGAGTCTGCCATTGGTCTTACCTGCACATCTTCACCTGCATTGTATTTTCCTTCTATTTCTTTGCCCAGTTCACCTTCTGGCAGCTTAAGATCCTCTCGGACTTCACCAGTTTCTGTTAGCAGGGAAAGGTAACCATCCTGAATGCATATGAGCTATTAGAAGAAATTACAAGTGCATACTGATTAGATCATATCCTCTTTGTTGTAATGTTTACACAGTTCAACTGCAACACACATTAGGGTGGATAAGAACACAGCAATACATCAACAGATTTGTGGCATTCAAAATGCTAACATGCCTCATGCCTCTAGTCCTACCTAGCACTTGGGAGGCAGAGGTTAACCTGGTCTACATTGCAAGCTCCAGGCCAGCCAGCAGTAAACAGTGAGACCTTGTTTCAAAAAGAAAAAAAGAGTAAAACGCAGGCATGTGTAACAGCCCCAGAAGAGATGTGTAATTCAGTCCCTGGACTAGCCTCACCACTTCCTGCACTGCCAAGGCATTCATAGTTAGACACAATACAACAAAGCTGTTCCTAAAGAAAATGATACAGTGCAGTAAACTTTTTAACAATATGCTCTAGAAACCTTGCAAATCAGAAAATATAACTATTTTCCTCTAACCACCACACATGTACATGAACATACTGTATGCAAAAATTTCTGTTAGTGGACATCAAAGTTATTTTTAGTTTTTTCACTATTAAAATGATGCATTTTATAATTAGATTACAAGTAAAGTTAAGTGGAAATTTTTGGTCTTCAGACCAGTGTTAACAGATTTTTTAAAACACTTCTGTACATCTATATGTCTATACACAAATGTATACATCTATACAATATACAATATACAATATACTCTATCATCTCTCTCTATATCTCTCTCTATATATCTATATCTATATATATAGTATTTTGATCTTATTTCCCCGTTACCATCTCTTGACCCACCCCTGCAGCTGATCTCACCTAGGCCCTCTTCTACTTTCAAGTCTTCTCATTTCTTGGTGAGCTATCAGGGTTGCGTACGGAAGCATGGGTGAAGGTTGTTTAGAGGCGTCTGCTGCAGCTTTCTGGCACTACACCACTGAAGGAGAGGTCTCTCCCTCCACTAGGATCCACTCACTGTCTGTAGACCCTCAGGGAGGGATGGTGACAGACGCTTAACATTACCTTCTCTTACAGTCACAATCTAACCTGTAAAAAAGCACACTTTTTGATATAATGCTTTAAAAATATTTTTCTAATTATGTGTAGCTGTGCATGTGTGCATCTGTGTGTTTATCTGTATAGGAGCTTAGAGAGATCAGAGGTGCCAGAATCCTCAGAAGAGAGAGTTTAAGGTAGTTGTGAGCCTCCCAATGTGAGAGCTGGGAACTGAACTTGGGTTCTACAGAACAGCAGTACCTGCTCTTAACTGCTGGGCTGTGTCTCCAGCCCCATATGAACTCTTTTATTACAGGAGTGAGGAAAACAGCAAGTCCCCACCATCAGTGTGCCTACAATTCCAAGACACTTTGCAAAAACCACTCAGCTGGACTATCAGCTGCTTACATACATACACACATACATACATACATACATACTACATACATACATATACATGCGTGTGTGTGTGTGTGTGTGTATGTAATGGGACATGGGCCTTGACATCTGTAACCAGCTCTATGACATAAGCCAGCATAATACATAGGAGTTTCAAAGTGTTCCATGAACACCACTTAACAGGCTTGCTATGCGAAGAAGAGTCAAGCCTCGATTCTACACAGTGAATACTATGAACTGTAGCAGTATTTTCTTGTGGGGACCATTAGCCCATAAATAATGTCACAGAGACTTATTATTAATTATGAAATCTTGGCCTTAGCTTAGGCTTTTTCTCAAATAGCTCTTAGGACTCAAGTTAACCTGCTTCTACTAATCTACCTTCTATCACATGGCTGGATTACCTCTCCTCTGTACTGCATCTCCAATTTGTTTTGCATCTTCCTGGTGTCTGCCTGCCTCTCCTCTTCCCAGAGTTCTCTCTCTCCTTGGAAATCCCACCTATTCTCTCCTGCCTAGCTAGTGGCCATTCAGCTTTTTATTACACCAGTCACAGCAACACATCTTCGCACAGTGTATAAATCTACAACAATGGACTTTTATTCACTGAAGTGTTGGAGAAGAAGCTGGGGAAACAGAGGAGAACAAGCAGTGTGAGGCACACACACAGTGTTTACATCTCTGAGGACAGGCAAGTGCTTACAGGAGGCAGACTGTGCCCTTTCAGCGGCTCCTGAGGTAGAATGCCATACTTCAGGATGAAGGGTTCCTATTGCTACCAGTGACTGAAACACAGGAGCCAGATAATAACACTGGGATCTTATAATTATTTACAAATATATTGTTTTAAGAGTCAGAATTCATGAAATGAACTGCGGTGAAATGTATGAAGTATTTCAAGACAAAACTGCATAACTGTAATATAAGCATACAGTGAAGCCGAACATATGTGAATGTTAAGGAAATTATTTAAACAGTGCCCATCTTTACCTAGATTCATCCCTTGTTAGCACCTAAACTGTCTGTGTATGTCTTTGTATGTGTGTGTGTGTACACATACATACAGTATACAAAATACACTGCTACACATTCTTGTTTTTGCTGAATCATTTGAGAACACGTTTCACAGATCACGACTTTTCAGATATAAACACTTCAGTGCGTTTACCCCCCAAACACGGACACACTCTTATGTAAACTGTCCACACTAATCTTTTACCCATCTTCAAATGTGTCACTTGTCCTGATATTCTGATAGCACCTTACCATGCCTGGATAACACACTGAAGTTCTCTGCTCTTGTGTGGGTTTTGTTTCTTGTAATGTGGAGCAGCTCTATCACCCTGCCTGTCAAGACATTGACACTGACTTCATTTACAGGGTGTCGCTCAGTCTGGGTCTGCCTTGTTACTTTGTAATTCATGTAATATATTTTTGGAAGAAACTATCTAAATGATGTATCCTTGGAGTACCAATCACACCAGGAGGCAAATGTACTTATCACACTAATGGAGATGCTAACCCTGACCACCTGACTACTAGGGTGGTATCTGCAAGATTGTTATGGTCTAAATATGGTTCTTTCTCTCAAAATGAAGGAAGAAGCCAATGGTGTTACTGTTAAATTCTCAAAGCCTTTTGGATTAGAACACATATAATACACGCAGTTGGTGTCCCAGACTCCTGACCTGAGACTTACTGGCACTGAAATGTGGTGTCTTCTCTTTACTAAAATGTCTTACTGAAATAATCAAGGGCTACTTGGGAAACTAGGTGATTTCATGTTCAGAGTGGTTAGTGTACATGATGAACGTCATACTTCACTAGAGTATGAGGAACTATCAAGACTGTTAGGCACAGTCCAAAGGGACTCAGGAATTAGTGTGACTAAGTTCACTTTGGCCAGTAACAAAACCACCTGGAAATTAATATGGAAGACAATGATAATGTACTGGAACTCAAATACACTGTTGTCTGAGTTCCTAGTAAAGATCAGTTTATTGGTTATCTTCAGTGCATACTTGGAGCAGACCATTTCAGAAGCTGATAATGGGAGCGGGTGAGATGGCCCAGCGGGTAGGGAACTTGCTGCCAAGCAGACAATTTGAGCTCAGTTATTACACAGTAGGAGAACCAACTCCCTCAAGTCTTCCTGACCTCCACAGTTCCATCGTGGTGTGTGTGTGTGTGTGTGTCCCTGTGTGCACACATATATACCCACGCATGCGCACATGCACACACACACAGAGAATGAGGGAGAGAGGGATAGGGAGCGGGTAAAGAGAGAGAGAGAGAAGAAGAGAAGAAGAAGAGAGGAGAGAGGAGAGGGAGAGAGAGAGGTGTTTTTTAAATGTTGAAATCCCTGGTAACAAAAGGCAGAGTGATGTATTTATTCCTGTGTACTTGCACACATGCATGAGAATGTACTCAGGAGATGTGTGCCCTAGTCCTCACGGTAAAACAAAGCAGGCGATGAAGAGTTTCCACAGAAGTAGTCTGCTCTCAAAGAAATGGAGGAATACAGCATCATTGCTTTGTTTCCTTGAAATGAACGGAATGAGGCAATGATGACACGTATATCTAATAACGTTAGAGAAAACCTAAGATTCCGCCGGGTGTGGCGGTGGAAGCCCTTAACCCCTCAATCCTTGCACCCCAGAGGCAGGGGCATGTGGACCTGAGTTCAGGAAGGGCCCAGTTGGTTTCCCCACTCCAGAGATGACGCCCTATCTATCCACGTGCACAGGCAGCACTTACTGGACCCAGTGGTTACACAATAAAGAGAGATGTGAAGTTGGGGAGAGCTGTGGGAGGGGCAGGCCTGGGGTGCTGCAGGAGGAAGAGCAGATATCACTTAACTGCACTGCATTCGCATATGAAATTTCTAAAGAATAAAACGTTTTTCAAAGGAGTAGGAGTTGTCATACATTGATAAGTATCAAATCCAGGTGATATGTATGTGGGATTTTGATACTCAGAAAATTCCACATTAAAAAGAAAAATACAGCTGCTGAGACAGCTCAGCAGAAAAGCATTTGCTGCAGAAGCCTGATGATCTGCCTTTGATTCCTGGAATCCACATGTGGAAGAAGAGAACTGACTACTACCATGGGTGAGTGCGCATACATGCACACACAGAGAAAAAATAGAAGTACACAGGGAAAAAGATGCAGAATTCTAGAAAGCGAGAGCACTGGAACTATAAATGCTGGGGAGGGAGGCGCAGTGGGCTGAGAGAGGACGAGACAATTGGAAGGGTGCAGGGGCGTTAGTGACCACAGATCCTGCCAATGATGTGCCCAGAATAAGGAAGAGAGTAGAGAGGGGGTTATGGGAAGGGTGGTTTTGTTTTGTTTTTCTGCCCGTGTTTGTATTACTAATATACAGCAGATGGCAGGGAAGATTGTCACTACGAGTGCTTTCTTAGCCCCAGTTTCTGAATTTGGCTTCACATTCTATTTCAAAGCAAGCAGCCGTCACTATGCAAGGTGAGACTTTCTTCTTTCAACTTCAGCCTTCTCTTCCTGGCACTCTTCAGCTACTTCCCAGAACACGCTGGTCCTGGTGAAGTGAACTCTTCAACATTCCTATTGTATAACCTCAATCAGTAAGATGAGCATTGGCTGGCATGTCACCTGACCCAGCCCGTCACTCTGTTGGGTATGCACAGGCCACAAGTGAGAAGCATCAAAAGGTAACAGGATAGGGGCTCAGACTCAGAGAGTGCTTTCTCCCACACTGACCACTTCTCCCCCGTGGACTTATACCAACGGCTTGATGGGGAATTCTTTCTGTAAAAACAGGAACTTCAGAGTCATTTTCAGTGGCCATGAAAGTTATGAGGGACCATGCAGACGGGGCTGTGACAAATGGTGGGGCTGGGGAGACTTCTACTGTATTGATTTCTACTGAATATGGGCAGAGTCAAGAGTTGGGTTGGAAGGTCGAGGACACTGGAAAAACCAAGCTAGGAAAATTGTTAATGAGGTCTAGGGTAGTGGTCCATGCACAGACCTCTCTAAATGTAAGCAGATGTTCACTGGTAGGTGCCAGCTGTAAATGAGGTTCTTAATTAGATGAAACACTGTTATGGCTGGACACCACTTTGTGGGCCTCAAGTACTGTTCTACATGTTACAATATAATACATGCTGCTGTTTTTCCTGTAAGTAGAAGCCACTGGCTTAGCAACCTAGCATGGCTCTTTTCGCTGTTATCTCTAATGATCCTGTAGCAATATATCTGCCCCTTCTCCCTAAATTCTGGTTTAGTGGTTTTCCATTCTCAGAGACAGAATGCTTCCTTGAAGAACACAAGGCACTCACAGAACAGATTAAAATGATAACAAGATTTTCAAGCACGGGGAATTATAGCATCATTATTTTCTTTATTACTATTATTTTAATTTGCAATATGGAGGCTGGGAGATGGCTCAGGGGATAAAGGTGCTCGCCTACAAGTCCTTACATCCCTAGGACACACATGACAGATGGAGAGAACAACTCCGGAAAATTGTCCTCTGCCCTCCCCAAGTGTGTGCATGCAGGCACACATACACAAAGTTAAATAATCCTGGCAGTCCACTGATCACCGAAGGGTCTCTGATATGCACTTTATATGTCGTGTACTAAGAGCTCCCCTATGAGGAATGGTCTTCAAACAACAGAAAAACACTGAATTTGTAGTAGAGTGTACAGCAGCACAGACATTCTAAAGCAGTGACTCCAAAGAATAACCTAAACAAGCCAGTTCTACGTTGGACAATTTGGGAATTCCCCCGAAGGGCCTGAAAGCATTTTCTATTTTACACCACCACAGAGCCCCAGACAATTATAACTTCTTTTGAGAAAACTAATGGAAATTAGCAATTCTAATCTGGGCCAATCTTGGAATAGGAGTCAGGAGACACTTTCTTGCATCCTGAATTTATTTTAAGAATACACAAATTACATCTGTAAATATTAACATATTTCTTCCCCCATTTTTTAAAAAATTATTACATTGAATAGATGTACACAATCCACTTTGGCTGGCTGTCAAACTGGCACTCAAAATATTGAATTCAGCAGATGCAAAGGAACTGCATGGAGCCAGATAATAACAGAAGCAGGGATTTAACCAAGGCACTTGGAGAGGGGAGTGAGGACCACCAGAGTATAATAAACATATTAGAAAGCTCACAGAACCAAGTTCCTAACTGAGTGACTGGAAATAAGCATTCAATGCCAAGGGAAGCTGCAGACCCTGAGAACTTCCTGTGCCAGGCCTGGTCCTGAGTGTTCACCAACCTCCTGTGCCAGGCCTGGTCCTGAGTGTTCACCAACCTCCTGTGCCAGGCCTGGTCCTGAGTGTTCACCAACCTCCTGTGCCAGGCCTGGTCCTGAGTGTTCACCAACAGCCTGTGCCAGGCCTGGTCCTGAGTGTTCACCAACCTCCTGTGCCAGGCCTGGTCCTGAGTGTTCACCTACCTCCTGTGCCAGGCCTGGTCCTGAGTGTTCACCTACCTCCTGTGTCAGGCCTGGTCCTGAGTGTTCACCAAGCCTCAAAACGGTCCCGTAAGAAGCTTGTTATTCACATCCCAATTTGATGATGAAAAAGAGACCAGAGAGACTGGGTAACTTGCCAACCAAGGTCACACAGTAATAAGTGCCAAAACAGAGACCGAGATCCAATCGACTGAACCATCCTTGACTATCCACTGTGCCATGTGGACTACACACTAAGGGTGGGACTAGGGAGAAATAAATAACGCCTCTTGGGTGCATGCTTGAGAAGGCACCCAAACACCCCCACCACAGAACACTTCAAAGAGAACGAACGAGAATGCACAAACTGCATGACCAGCAAAGCGAACGTCCGCAGTGGAGACAGGGCCACAGTGAGCAATTCTCCCCTTTGCCCCAGGCCTGCGATATGCTGGCCTTGGTATTACACCTGTCTGCTGAACTTCTGCACAGGAAGCGAGGGGTACACTCGGACCTTACTAAACACCCACATAAAATCCGAACCAAATTTGTCCTTTTATGCTCAATTTTAAGCTTCAATCAATGATTCATTAATTCGACCATAGTAATTATGTGAACTGTGATGTCAGCTTGACGAAGTATCAACAGGTAGGAGCATGGGGAAACACCACTGAATACGATGAATACTGAGTATTCAAGACATTCACCAGACAGGATGAGAAAAGAAATCCATCTTGGCAAAAGTAAATTCTATACTTAGCCTTAATCCGACATGTTAATCTTAAACACCACCACACTGAATAAACACATATCCATTTAACTGTTTACTGAGGGCCTACTACACACCACATCTAAAGCCAGTGAGCTGAGAACATGGAAATGACCAGGGAGAATCTGACACAGGGCATGTGAAGCAGAACAGAACTACTTGTCAGTGTACACAGCTGCTATGGCCACACACTTTCTAAATCAACCTCGGTTTGTAGACGGAAAGGCTGCACACTGGGAAAACACACACTGTGTAAAAGACCACCTAGCTAGAAAGTGCCAGGACCAGACCCAAACCTACACCTGCTTGACTCAAAACATCACTTGTTGGTGTTTGATGGAACTATCAAAGTATTTTAAATTTGTGTGGACTCAATACAGAAAACATAAGTGGCATAGTGAAAACATAAAACTGTTCACCACATTAAAACTAGAAAAATGTTCACACGTGGATAGCTTCAAAGGAAGTCACTGAGTGAATGAGGTGATGTGGACCTTCCCAAACCTTCTGTAGTGGTGCAGAGAGACCAGCTTAAGGCTAAGGGTCAAGCTCACACAGAGAAGATGGAAAGTTTATTTTACTCTGCGTTTGGTACAAGAACTGCTTAGCCACGATCAATCAGAATTCCCCACATGCTAGAAGGTCAGTTACCATCAACACTCCAAACTGCAAAATGCTATCATTAGACACGACCTGTCTCCAGGGGTAACTGGAACTAAAACTTGAAGATTATATACATATATATGTGTACAAATATGTAAAAATTATATTATAAAATACATATGTTAATAAAAGGTCACAATTAGTGGATATAAATAAGTCAATTGCATAGTTCTTCATTTTCTCCTTGTACTCAGTGGCCATGCACTTTATATGTATGGTTTTCAAGTTACTTCCTAGAATACCAGAATACTTTCAAAAATACCAGATTCTGACATGTAAAAACTTGGTTAGTAGGAATATGAATTCCAGTCTTGGAAGTGTTAGGTCTGCTCATTGAAAAGAAATACCACACTTAGGAAGGAACTATCTAAACCTGAAATAGTTTACAACAGAGAGAACAGTAATTTTACTAAATATTAGATTTATTTGCAATAAGTAAATATTTACATTTACTTATTTAGTGTATGTATGTATGTGGCACATGTGTTTCACAGCTCCTGTGTGGAGGTCAGAGGACACAGGAATCAGTTGTCTCCGTCTGGAACTGAGCTCAGGGCCAGGCCTTGACACCAAGTGCCTTTCTTACGAAGCCATCTCACTGGTCCAAATACAGTGCCTTTACTATGCAGGAGCAGAGGCTGGAGGAATAGCACAGATGGGAGGGTGCTGGCCAGGAACATGCACAAGGCCCTGGGTCTGATCCCCAACACAGCATAATAGGGCATACCCTGTAATCCCGGCACTCACAGGTAGAGGCAGGAGGATCAGAAATTGAAGGTCATCCTTGAATGACAAATGAGTTCAAGGCCAGCCTAGGATATAGGATCCCCTATTTCAAAATTTTAAAAAAGCACTAATATTAACAAGAATAAAACAAAACACTATTTCTCTAATCTGTAAGATAAGTTGAGTCTACTAATTGGAGAGCAAAGGACCCTGTAAAACTACTCTTAACTCTTGTCAAACTCCTACTAAATAGGGTGTTCAAGACATCTGAAACAGTATTATTAAGGAAATCAGTACTCACTTGATAATCGTTTCTCTTAATATTTGGAACATCCATGTTGTGAGTAGAAGGACAAATATCTTCATATTTTTTGCCAGTGAAAATATCAATTCCAACAAGGTGTACCTAACACAGGGAACAGGAAACACGTTTGATCTGTCAGGTATCAGCTCACTACACCGGGGCACAACCCCAACACTGATCGGAATGGATTCTTTCACCCCTTTCCAAGGTCATCTTATTTTCTTTAAAAACGTAGCAGTGGTCATAGAATTGGGGTTCAGTAAACACCTGACAGTTTCATGGAATCAAAACTCAACACACTACAGACCTCAGCACTTCAATTACAAAAGTCCACAGAAAACGAAGACCAGGTCTCTTAGAATTCTAAGAACAGGGTTGTTTCAACTGTAAATGAGATGTTTTGGATTACCAGATTCAGGAAAGTTTTAGTTTCCAGTTAATGAAACATTCTAAGGACTGTAAATAGCTGATCATTCAGAGACTAAGGGATGAAAAAAAGTTATTTTAAATATGGAAACCTCATCATGTAGAATGAGACACAAACGATCTTATCGCTGAAGCCAAAGAACGACCTGGAAGGCCTTACCTTAGCATGACCATGCTTCCCAGTCTTGGAAGTTGACATCTCCACGATTTTGCACGGTCGTCCTTTGAGCACCACGAAGCCGTTTTTGCGCAGGGCTGAGCACTGCATAGGGTAAGTGCTGGAAGCCCCTGCATCTCCAGTAGTGAAATCAATTTCGTCTGCCATGATGGGCTGGGGAGATGTGTGGTTTTTCTGCGGGAACTATGCAAAAAGTTTGTTTGCTTTTTAATAAAGGGCCTGTCTCATTCTGGGGGCAGGTAACAACGAGCATCACCGGCCCGTTATACTTGCGTTTGTAGGACACCCACTCTTGAGTGATGGATACTTTGCCATTCAGGCCTCTAAAAACTTTTCCAGCCCTTGGTGGAGGTAGGGAGGGAAGACGCAGAGAAGCTCGCAGGGGAGTGAAGGCGACACCAGCCCTGGGCCAGCAGGTCCGACCCTCACCACCCCACCGCAAGAAGTGCCTACGACCTTCCTGCGCCGGGCTACGGGGCCCGGCGCCTCCACCCCATCCCCGCTGCCGGGGTGTCAGCCAGGCCGCAGGTCCAGGGAAGGCTGGGACAGGAGCACCCGGCCGGCAGCACCTGGCCCTCAGCGCGCCTAGCACCCGCAGCGGCGCCGCCCTGGCAACCGGGTCTCGGCCCAGCGGCGAAGGGCCTGCGCCCGGCGGTCCCGCGCTCGCCCGCCTTCAGGTTCCCATGCATCCCGGCTGCTCCCCTCGCCCGGACCCCAGCGTCGCCGGCTGAAGCCCCCGCCCCGCCGGCCCGGCCCCAGGTCTTCACCTTCGGGCCCGCACCGCACGCCTTTGCTGCGTCCGCCGGTCCCTGCGGCTGCGGCGGCGCTGGCGGCCGCGGCTGGTCCAGGAGACGGGGCGGGGCCGCCACGCTTCCCACACCCGGCTCCCCGCCCCGGCCCGCCCCGCCAGGGCCCGCCCCGCCGCGGTCCACACTTCCGGGATAGGCCCGGGCGCGGCGCAGGCCCCGCCCTCATGCCTCCCATTGGCTCGAGGCTTCCCGAGTCCCCGCCCAGTCACGTGAAGCGCGCCCTGGCAACCCCACGTGCTGCGGATTAGTGCACTTCCGGCGTGCAGAGCCGGCTGCAGTCGACCGCTTGAAGCTTCGTTGTGATACCGGGCGCGATGCATCCTCATCTTCAGTTCGGGGCCCTGCTGACCTTGGGGATGGCCATCAGCCCTGGCACGCAGGTGCGTGGATGCTGTCACATAACGGTCTTCTGAACTCTCAAGTCCTGCGGATTTTCCAAGTGTCCCGAGTGGTAGTGGAGTGAACTTTGATTCAAGCCTCTGGCACAGCTTGCAGCCCTGCTTGGGGTTCCAGTCCATGCGTGGAGCTCGAAGTGCCAGTTGCGGTGTTATTTCATGACTGCATTGTAGGCCGGCAGAGGACTCCAGACACCCTGTGGTGCCGTGCTGGTGCAGCCTGGCAGGATTCTGCGGTGTTCCCAGGGGTGGGAAATCCTTCAGGATGTGAACTAACCCATGTGCCCAGAGACTGTCTACTCTGCCCTGCGGTCTTCCTGGCATTGGTGTGCCCTAGAATTTGGGGTTTTGCTGTTGTTTGTTGCTAAGGATTAAAGACAAAGATTCTTCAGAGGAGTGGTTCCCGTTCAGTTTCATCATAGTTGCATTTCTCTTAGCTTGCAGAGAATCTAGGTAATTAGCTTTTCACTTCACAACCCAGCTCATGTCGTTCAGCGACTTGGTATTGCCGTCTTGTAAGTAAACCCAGTCTCGTATTCATGTATACACATATGCAGAACATATTTCACGTGTGTTGTTTAGACGCAATAAGCGTGTGGCTTCCATAAAGTAAACTCTGCCTCTTGTTAAGATGTGAAAGAGCCAACTTAGAACCCGAGGCCATTGAGTTCCCTCTGCTTTTCCTTATGCTGCTTAACCTATCCCTATTATTATTATTGCTGCTAATATTTAAGTAAGAATTACATAGACAGTGTACTGTTTCATCCTGACTACTAATGTTTTTTAAAAGCTAAGATTAAAGTTGGAATTTATGTAAAATAAAGCTTACTTTTAGTTCCATGAGTTTTGAAAAAGAAAGTCAATATATAATCACCCTCATAATCAAGATAGAGAGTATCTTCCTCATTCCAAAATTTCCTGTGCCTTTTGTCATCAGCCCTGCCCCCCCCCCCCCCCACTCCCAGCCAGATTGTGGCAGCCATGAGCAGTTACTCTTTTATCTGCATTTTGAATTATGGGGAAAGTCAGGGGAAATGAAGCAATTTGCCCTGAATCATGTAGCTTGTAAGTCAGTCAGAGAATTAAAGCTGAAATTACTGCTTGGTCTACTATCATATTCACATATCCACAGAAGATTTGTATGTAGAATCAAATGACTGTTTAATTTAACAAATACAGTGCCTTCTCCGGAAGTCTGCAGAACACTGAGGTAGCACATTCTGAGCCCTTGTTTCTGGGAGAGTTACACCATTCCTTGTAGGTTCCTGTAATCACATTTTCACTGTTAATGAGAGATTCTGTCATGTTTATTTCTATTAAAGACACCTTGTTTCATATGTATGGTTAACATTGGTTGTGTGGCTAGCAGGACTATAATTCAAACCTGGTATTTTATCTACACACCTGTCGCCTCTCTTTAGCACAACACAATCTTGTATGTAGGAATACTAGAGAACTTTTCAGCATGGTGTTTGGGGGCATTTTAAGCAGAAGACATAAAATGCAAAACAGAAAACAAAGCTCAAAAAGAAGTAGTCAGTAGACAGAAAAGAAGCCTTATGTGCATCCTGATAGTTGAGACCACAGAAGAGAACACTGCTGTATTTGACCTCAGCTAGGAAAATGTGCACATTCACAGATGACCTAGAGAGCACATGTGTTGGTTAGGTTACTAGTGAGTTCTCTTTTGTGTGTGTATGCAAATCCACAAATGTGGAATCCCAAAATAGTGAGGCTTGAGTGTTTAATTAATTTATTATTTATATATTTATCGAATATTTATTTTTGCACCCTTACTTCTGGAACTCCCAGGTAGAGTCAGCCCCTTGTCCATAAGCTGTTTGTAGTCAGTCAGTAGTCATTTTCAAAGATAAATGGTACCAGCAACTAGAGAGCCTTGACAAAAGGAGCTCCTTCTGTTTAGCTTAGGTGTCGGCCAGGTAGAGTAGAAGGCAATCTGCATGTAATTTTGAGTTTCCTACAGATAGGTTGAAGGGTTTTGAAAAAGCTGGAATTAACGTCTCATTAATATGTTCAGTTTAACCTAATAAATGTGTCTAAATATTCTTTCACATGCCACCAATATAAAATTATTACTTAAGGCATTGTACATTCTTTTAAAATTATTATTATTATTATTACTGAGTCTTTACAATCTGGTGTGTGTTTTTCACTTACCGTCTAAGTTTAGAGTAGCCACATTTCAGGTGCACTGTAAGCTGTACGTGGCTGATGGCTTGTCTGTGAACGTCACAGATTGGAAAGTACAACTATAGCGTCCCTGGAGGTGGTGATCTAGTTTGAGATCTAGAAGCTAGTAGTAAGAAGCTGTTAAAGTTTAACTATGCAGTTCCTCCCAAAAGACTGATAGACTGAGGGCCTGCATCCCCAGCTGGGGCACAATTTTGGGAGATTTCTGGAAACTTTAGAAGGAGGGAGCTAGCTGGACAAAGTAGATCACTAAAGGTATGCCTTTGGTGTTATCTTGTTCCTGACATCCTGTCTTTTCTCTGCTTCCTGTCCTTAGTGGAGAGCAGATGCTTTTGACACATACTCCCAGGCCATGATGTTCTGACCAAGCAAGCACATGGGGCCAAACCATGAGACAAAATAAATGCTTCTTCCTTTAAGTTCTTTCTGTCAAGTATTTTGGCCACAACAATAAAAAGTTAATTCAGAAGAGAGTTATAGAGGGGAAAATGGGGAAAAAGTCATAATTGAATGTTAGAGGTCAAGATGGAGAGGCACAGGGTGTAAAGAATTAAATGAAGACACATTGTTTTTATGGCATTAATATACCGTCCACTGAGATGGAAAGTTCAGAAGAAGCACGTTTCAAGTGAATTGAGTTCACGTTGGGTTGAAAATCCTTGTGGAAGTAGGCTCTGAAATAGAAATCTACACTGGAGAATCACCAGCTTGTATTGAAGGTGTGTTGGTTCTAGCTATGAGAGTGGATGAATTACCTTGGAATAAGTCGGCCCAGTTGTCTTAGTACTTCTATTGCTTGGTAAATACTATGATCCAAAGCAACTTGGAGAGGAAAGGGCTTACTTCAGCTTACAGTTTATAGTCCATCATCCCGGGAAGTCAGGCCAGGAACCTGGAAGCAGGGAGTGATGCAGAGGTCATGGAGGAGTGCTGTTTCCTGGCTTCTTCTTTATGGCTTGCTCAGTATGTTTTCTTTTGGTACTTGGGACCACCAGCCCAGGGGTGGCACCACCTACACTTCTCTGGCCTCCCATGTTCATCATTAATCAAGAAAATGCACTGCTTGCCCACAGGCCAGTCTGGTGGGGCGTTTTCTAGGTTGAGAATTTCCTCTTTCAGATGACTTTAGCTTTTGTCAAGTTGACATAAAATTAGCAAGCACAGTTAACCCCTTGTCAACATGACACATATACACATCACTATTCTACTAGGACCTTTCCTTTCTCATTTGTCCCCAAGATGACATGTTAATATCACGATATAAGGGATAAGTAATTTTAAACGTCCCACAGTCCTTAAAATTCCAAACACTTTAAAAGTTTAATCTTTTTAAAATATCCAAAGTCCCTTTCCAAGTTCCAAATTTCTTTAAAATGTCTACAATTTCTCTAAAACTCTTAAGTCTCCTTAGAAGGTCTAAGTATCTCAACTGTGGGCTCCTGTAAAATCAAAATAAATGCGTTCTGACTCCAAGAGGGAAGAACCAGGACACAGTCACAGTCAAAGCAAAATCACAATCAACATCGTAAAATGTTCAGTGCTTCATCTGGGACACACACAATCCGGGCGCCAAAGGGCCTGGGTCACTTCTCCGGCTCTGCTGTCTACAGCACACCCAGCTTATCTTCTAGGTTCAGCCTGGCATTACTCCACAGCTGCTGCATCATTGGTGGTGGTACCACGGTACTTGGCATCTCTAAAATGTTGGGGCTGTCCACTGCACTGCATCAGTAGCCTCTCGTGGGGACTCAGACCATGGCACATGGTGCCAAGCCTCAGCTGCTCTCCATGACCACTCAGTCCTGGGATTTTTACTGCCCTTGGGTCAGCATCTTCACCAGTGGCCTGGCCTGGTTCCTGTGGTACCTCCATCTTCACCAGTGGCCTGGCCTGGTTCCTATGGTACCTCCTCAGCTGCTCTTCATGACACCCCTTCATGGCTTCAAAACCAGGACCACCCAGGAGACTCTTGCACTACTACATTTGGCTGCCAAAATGGGATGCAGCTTTGGCGCCGCTGGACCACAGCTTCTGTGGGCTGACCCTCAGTAAACATTTCCCAGAAGATTTCAATTGTACTAGCAAAGCAAAGGTTTCACATTAGTGGTTGCCTTAGAGTTTCTATTGCTGTGAAGAGACATCATAACCACAGAAACTCTTATAAAGGAAACTATTTAATTGAGGTGACGACTTACAGTTTCAGAGATTTAGTCCATTATCATCAGGGTGGGAAGCATGGAGGCTGGGAATATGGCAGCTTGCAGGCAGACATGGTGCTGGGAGAATTACACATCTTGATCCAAAGGCAACAGGAAGTGAACTGAGACACTGGTTATGGTTTGAGCATATATGAGACCTCAAAGCCTGCCTCAACAGTGACATACTTCCTCCAACAAGGCCACACCTACTCCAACAAAGCCACACCTCCTAATAGTGCCACTCCCTATTAGCTTATGGGGGCCAGTTACATTCAAACTACCATGGTCTTGTCAAATTCTTCAGCTGTAGCTGACTAGAGCCCAGATTCTTAATTCAGGATATCATATAAATAGTGCTGATAGTCTTTACTTCTCTCTGAAACTTCACAAGCCAGGCCTCCATTGTCTCTACTCCATTCAACCTTCTTATCTCCTTGGTTCCCATAGGACAACCCAATGACCACTGAGCACTTGTTGGCTTTTGTGTTTCAAAGTTCAAATGCTAGCAGCACTATCCTCCCCAAATCACATGATCAGGTCTACCACAGCAAAATCTCATGACCTCATACCACTTTCTATTGCTTTGATAAAACTCTGGCACAGCCATGTCTGAATGGAATGGCAGAAGTCATAAAGCCAGTACAGCTGCTTGACAAAGATCCAGCAGAGCTAAGCCACATCATGGCTGCCATGCCACCTTTGGTTTTCATCTCCACCTGTTGCATACTTGGGGCACTTTTAATATTTGTATAGTTTGGGGATGTTGGATTGATAAAAAATTCCTTATAAATCATTTATGCCTTCTCCCAGGAATGCTGCTTCTAAGCTTCCTGAACGTACTATTCCCCCCACTTTTAGGGAGATATCTTTATCTACTTGAAGGTCTTCCTTATGCCTTGGAGGTTGTGACACATAAAGAAGCCAGAGGTCTCTTTATGAAGCTATGGGACATTCTTGAAACATTTGTCCCTGTACTTACACAGGAACAAGTAAGCTCCAATGGATCAACATGATTCGGTGGGCTAGAGGAGTTGGCCACAATTCAGATGATAAGTCTCTTCCCACTGTACACTCAGACAATTACATGGTATATATCTCTGCCCTACACAGAGACATATTGATGAGAATATATCGAGTGGAAAAATGGTAAAAGTATGAGGTGTCAGGACCTCCCTCTCTTAGAAAAGTTAGCTCATGCAGAGCCACTATAATGTCATATGACCAAGGAACAACAGAATGCCAAGATTAGACATATAGACAAATTCTATAAAGATATAAATATGAACATTGTATTATGCCAGAATTTGAATAATAACTGCAGCAGCTTTGGCCTGAGGATTTTTCCTGGGCACTCTGACCATTAAGAGTTAATAATATACTGTTTGGGGCATGGCAAAATGCTTGGGTGGCTTGATGATTTTGTTTTAGTCTAGTGTCCTTGAAGCAACCAAAGCTACCAGCCTGAGAACAGGCTGTCATATGCTTCTAGATTCTCAAAAATTGGGTTATGGGTTTATGAGTAAGAATGATAACTCTGCTTACTAATGATGTCAAAACTTGAGGGAAAATGTTTGGAAATGATAACTCTGTTTTGTCATAGTTTATTAATGATGACTAAAAGATGAACAAAAGGAAGTGAAACACATGTCCAAAACCAAAAATGATATGATCTATGTTTTGGAACATCGTAAATGTATCCCTGCTTACTAAATTCTGTATAAATAAAGGAACACTCTGGCTGCTAGTCAGTCAGACTGCAAGATTCTCCCAACCACCATGGTCTGGCTCACCTTCTTCCCCTGCCAATTCCTTACATCCTCTGCTGGGACCTGTCCCACTGGGGATGACTCCTGTATGCTTCCTCTCTGTCCATCTCTCCTAAAATGAAACTAAGAAGTATCCTGTGTCTGATTCCTCCATCGCCACTCTTGCATCTACCCATCTTCAGACCCTGCCCTCACCCGGAGCTGAACTCAGGCAAAACTCCATAACCAAAAGCAGCTTGGAGAAGAAAGTGTTTATTTCTGTTTACATTCCACAATCATATTCCATCATAAAGGGAAGTCAGGGCAGGAACTCAAGACAGCAACCTGGAGGTAGGAACTGCAGCAGAGGCCATGGAGGAGTGTTGCTTACTGGCCTGATTTTCATGGTGTGCTCAGCTTGATTTCTTATGGTACCCAGGACCACCAGCCCAGAGGTGGTACTTCCCACAGTGAGCTGGTCCCTCTCATATTAATCATCAATCAAGAAAATGCACCACTAGCTTACCCAAAGGCCAATCTGGTGGAGGCATTGCAATTGAGATTCTCTTTCACCAAATGGCTTTAGTTTATGCCAAGTTGACTTAAACTAGCCAGTACAACAGTGAATACAAGAAGAGAGCCTAAAATAGTGCCCTGACATGTTTAAGGAGTACCCAAAGGAGGATGTATTGATTACTTTTCTATTGCTGTGATAAAATACCATGGCCAAGGCAACTTATAAGAGAAAGCATTTATTTGGGCTTCAGCTTCCAGGGGGTTAGAGTTCATGACGTCAGAGTGAAGACATGGTGGCCGGGACAGTGGAGAGCTCACATCTCAAATGGCGGAGAGCACACTGGCGGGAGTCTTTTGAAACCTCAAAGGCCGCCCCAGTAACATAATACATCCAACACACTTCCTAGTATGTCACAAACAATTCTACCAGCTAGGGGCCAAGTTTCCAAACATATGAGCCCATGGGGGCCATTCTTATTCAAACCACCACATTAAGAGAATAAACTATATTGAATTTCTTAGGTGGTAAGCAACAACAAATTTAAACAGAAAGCAGGTATAAGAGAATGTTTATTCATGTGTTTTGTGTATGTGAGTGCTTTGTTTCCATGCACACCAGAAGAAGGAATCTGATCCCATTACAGATGGCTGTGAGCCATCATGTGGTTGCTGGGAATTGAACTAGAGACCTGTGGAAGAGCAGTCAAGTGCTCTTAACTGCTGAGCCATCTCTCCAGCCCTGGTATAAGAGAATGTTACAAAAGGACTCCAGGTTTGAAGGGAAGCCTGAAGAGACAGAAACCACACAACCCTTTCATTTCTATGGAAAGAACCATCTCATCTGATATCATTATAATAAGCAGCCTATGTATCAGTAGAGAGATCCCAAGAAATAATGTTCTAGAGCAATGGTTCTCAACCTTCCTAATGCTGCCACCCTTTAATACAGTTCCACATGTTGTGTTGACCCCCAACCAAAAAATTACTTTCATTGCTACTTCATAACTATAATTTTGCTACTATTATAAATGGTAATGTAATTAACTGTGTTTTCTGATAGTCTTAGGTGACCCCTGTGAAAGGGTCATTTGACCTGCCCCCCCAAAGGAGTCATGACCCACAGTTGAGAACCAATGTTCTAGAAGATGGAATTCCAATGACTTTAGCTTTGCTTTCCTAGCCACTCCTTGACAAGGCACTTTGTTCCAAAGGTCATCTTTCTAACTCTGTATTATATCGAGTTTCTGCCTTATTGATGTTTGAAAAAAAAAATGGAATGGAACAGGTTTCTAAATAGCATTAACTAAATCAGTATATTATCTTTCTGTTACTAGAACAAATAATATATATACTCAACTCATAAAGAGAAATGGTTTGTTTTGGCCCACAGTTTTGGAGGTCTCAGTTAATGAATTGGCCTCATTGCTTTTAGGTCTGTTATGAGGCTATGCATTAGGAGGACTGTGTGGTACAACAAAGCCACTTATGTCATGGCCTAGAAACAAAAGAGGGTGAACTCCTTCACGAGGACATCCTCAGTGACCTAAAGACCTCCCTGTAGGCCCCACTATGAAAGCTTCCCCTGCCTCCCACCGTTGCTACCCTGGTATTATAGCCTTTAACAAGTGGGCCTTTGGGGAACAGTCAAGAACCAGTGTGGTGCACAACTATTGAAACTGTTGACTGATACCCCCACATCAGCAAATTAAGTTAGTTGAGTTCTATGAATCTTTCTATGATTGTGCACCCTCTGTTTCCACAAACAATTTCCATTTTTAAATATGGTTATATGCCCTTAACACAGTCAATGGTTTTCTGCATTTTAGTTATTAATTACAACCAACCATGGTTGAAAATATTA
Source organism: Peromyscus eremicus (assembly GCF_949786415.1). Taxonomy (NCBI): domain Eukaryota; kingdom Metazoa; phylum Chordata; class Mammalia; order Rodentia; family Cricetidae; genus Peromyscus; species Peromyscus eremicus. Next base: position 26,742,336 of record NC_081421.1, on the reverse strand, counting down.
AATGAAAAATTTCAGAAATTAGTAACTGATGAGTTTTATTTTTTACTTTTATTTTTTAAAAATAATATAACCTTTAATTTAAAAACCAAAATGAAAGAAACAAATAGAAATCAAAATAATTACCCACAATCTAATGCAAGAGCCACAGAGAAATACAAAAGAGATCAAGACTTGACAAAGGAGTTGAATTCTGATTTGTATTTAGGACGAGTTAGAGGGAAACAGACGTGGAGTTGAGACAGCATTTAACTGATGAGCTTTAAATTGTAGGATGTGGGGCTGGAGAGATGGCTCAGTGGTTAAAAGCACTGGCTGCTCTTCCAGAGCTCCTGAGTTCAATTCCCAGTGACCACATGGTGGCTCACAACCATCTGTAATGAGATCTGGCGCTCTCTTCTGGCCTGCAGGGGTACATGCTGTATACATAATAAATAAATAAATCTTTAAAAAAAATAAATTGTAGGATGTTTTGAGTGGATAATGAAATCTCAGGCTGTCCTGCTTCCTCCTGCGCAGGACATGAGGCAGTCCTTGTCTGGTCTATCCGGTAAGGAGCCATTTTCATTATCAGACTGACAGCTGAGGTATCAGAGTGTGGAAATCCCGTTTCAGTTGATGATGGCCCACCACCTAAGAATGGTGGTGCTAACAATTTGGGTGTCCCAAGTTGTAAAGTAGTTCCTTTCAGTGGAAAGCTGAGAGTTTTTGAATGATAAGAAAGGAAACAATTGCATGTTGTGCTTACTAAGATCTATGGTGAGAACAATCTCCCAGCCATGAAACTGTGAAGACAGAGAAGGAAATCTACGCTAGTTTTGCTGTTACCATCCCAGACTACGAGACTTACAGCCAGGGTGTGGGGAGTGTTCGGTCAAGTGGAGAAGGAATGACGCTGTAGGGCTTGGTCCTACCTGTGATCTCAGACATTCCTTAGAGGACTTGGAGCATGGCCCCGTGGAGAAGAGGGGACTACTATATATTTACATATAAATCATGAGATACCTATAATTGTTTTTGTGACAATTATATTTTTACTTCCAGTCTCTAAGTTGGAGTTTGATTCTGGACTGAGTAACAATGAAGAGTTGATCATAAGGGAATTGCTGCCTTCCTCCCCAGGGAGTAACCATTTTGTCAGACAAGGCAGGAGCTTCTCAGTCAGGTATGTGCTGTTGGTAATGTTTTCAGACAGTGTGAGGTATCTCATCTTCTATTTTTCAAGTATCCTCCATTCATTCTGGAAAGTTCTTTCCACATTAAGTACCTTAGGTTTACAAATGAGGTCTAACACTATCATCAGTGCACATGGAAAAAGCCTGATCCTTCAAATCAAGTCAGCCTTTATAAAATTACCTTTCTATTGATCTCTCTGTGTCTCTCTGTCTCATCTGTCTGTCTGTCTGCCCCCGCCCCTGTGTGTGTGTGTGTGTGTGTGTGTGTGTGTGTGTGTGTGTGAGAGAGAGAGAGAGAGAGAGAGAGAGAGAGAGAGAGAGAGAGAGAGAGAGAGAGAGAACAGCTAGCCAGAATCAAGTCTCTCCTTTTGCCATGTGAGTCCTGGGAGCTGAACTCAGGTTGACAGGCTTGACAGCAGATGTTTTTACCGCCCCAGCCATCTTGTTATTCTGTGGCAATGCCACCATTTCCTCTCAAGCAGTGCTTTCTCTTTTCATCAGCATGTAGTTCTAGTGATTGGTTGAACTGTTTTTATCACTGTGTAGTACAGACCACCGTGTTCTGCCCCATAGTGGGAGCTTCAAAGATACAGTAGCGTTTTCTACTCCATCTTGACTCTATACAGTTCTTTCTGTTAACTTTTCAAACTTAGCATACAAAATAAGGATTCTATCATGGCGTTTTTGTAAATGTGCGTCATTACATTTGTTCTCTATCTCCCTCTCCCACTGCCCTCCCTCATCTGCCCTGCCTCCTCCATGCTGGTCCTCTTCATCCCCTTAGGTAGTCCTCTCATACTCCGATGTCATATGGATACCGTTACTCTCTCTTTCCCATCACTTCCCTATTAGATATGATAACGGAAGTGCTAATGAACCGGCAGCTGTGAGGCTGGAAAGGAAGCGACCCCCACGTCCCTTCAGATGCGGTTTATCAGGAGAAAAGGCCTTGAGATGTGGTAGGAAGGAGAGCAGTCCTCAGAAACAACTCAGTGTGTGGAAGTCTCAGCATGACGGGGCCCTAGAAGGAAGAAGAGCCTTTTTAAACATGGAGAGGAGCTTTGTCAAGAGAGAGAATGAGCGTGGGAGGGAGAGAGAGACAGCCAGCCAGTGAAACTAGATGGTAGGGCAGGAAATATCTTTTCAGAAAGAATCAGTCCCCAGAACAGACCCCAAGAAAAAGGAAAAATCAGACTTTTAGAAGTTGCAGGGACTGGCAAAAGGTTTCACATCATGATTTAGTTAACACAGTGTGTGACAAAGAGGGACAAGAGAGCCAGGTCCTTCCGTAATCTAAGAGCTGTTAGGAGAGCACAAACATGCTTCTGTCCGTCCTAGAGAATTGACCTAATGGTGCAGGTCTGTGTCTTCACACTCCTTTCTCATGCTCCCCTTTCTCCTTTTTTGACTTCCTCATACTCAACACAAATTTAAGTCTAAATTTTGTGTTCTGTCCAATTCTAAATAATCACTTTTGCAAGATATATGACTTCAACTCAGGTAGATAAGTTGGGACTCTGGTTGCAAGCAAAAACCAGTTTTCTTTAAAGTTAAAGAAAAAAATGGAGTTTAGTGGAGGAGTATGAGATGCATGCAACAGCTGAGGGAAAGGAGGAAGAATAGGTGGAGAGGAGCCAAGCAGATTTGGACATTTGGTCAACAAATGTGGTCCTCAGTACAGCAGGTTCAGCTCCAGGTGGCCTGATCGGTTCTTTAATGGGGGCTTAATCAGACTTCCATTACTACAGTGGGAGCTTAGAATGAAAAGGGATTTCTTCAGCAGTGTTGGAGGTTGAAATTCCAAGCAGCAGCTCTGGTCAGGGCCCCTTCATGGCCACATCACTTTATGGCACACATGGGAAGCAGTGTGAGGTCATGTGACCAATGCAAGGGACCTGGTGAGTTTGAGGTTAATGAGAGACTGTTTCAAAAGGCAAGGTGGATGATAAAGAATGACACTCAAAATTGTCCTCTAGTCTACACACACACACACACACACACACACACACACACACACGTACATGGACAGGCACACCCACACACACCTCCACTGTATTTCCTCCCCAGCTCCCCATACACACTCTCCCCAAAACTGAGTGTATTGAACTTTTTTGTTTGTTTTGGTTTTGGTTTCTCTAGACAGGGTTTCTCTTTGTAGCCCTGGCCATCCTAGAACTCACTTTGTAGACCAGGCTGGCTTTGAACTCACAATCTACCTGCCTCTGCTTCCCTAGTGCTGGGATTAAAGTTGTGCATCACCACGCCCAGCTCAAACCAATGTTTTTGTTTGTTTGTTTTGAGACAGGGTCTCGCTATGTAGCTCTAGTTGTACTTGGGACTCACTATGTAGACCAGGCTGGCTTCAGATTCACAGAGATCCACTTGCCTCTGCCTCCAGAGTGCTGGGATTAAAGCCATGTTCCTCCAGGTCTGGCTGAGTGTGTTTCACTTTTCAGTACAATCTATAATTTTTATCATGTTTAATTGGATTTGTAACCGGAAATAAGAACCAATTAAAACTGTACATAAAATCAGTTTTAATTGCTATTTTTATAAGTACAGTGATGAGAGTTATAAATTGCTTAATGCCAGAAACATCTGGAAATGGAAATGTACTGGAAGGATGAGAAACTTCTGAAGGGACAAGTGAATAAGTCAATAGGAAAGATTTTATTTTTTAATATTTAAGACATGATGGATTAAAGCAAAAATCAAAACACATTTAAAGCAGCAGTTCTCAACCTGTGTATCAGATATTCTGCATATCAGATATTTATATTACAATTCACAACAGTAGCAGAACCACACTTAAGAAGTAGCAAGGAAATAATTTCATGTTTGGGGGTCACCACAGCAAGAGGAACTGTATTAAAGGGTCATAGCGTTAGGAAGGTTGAGAACCACTGCTCTAGAGAGCATTGTGTATGTAAATGAGGTATGTATAGTAACACAAAAGGTAGGAAATAAAAGAAGCATTTTGTTGAGAAGTTTTTAAATTTTGGACTCAGTAGTGGGGAATGGAGGACACCAAGGAACTAATGCCTTCCAGACACAAGACTGATGCATGCATGAACTCTGAGACTGTTGCAGCATGCACAGAAATAAGCCAGATGAGGTCCCAGTGCTGGGGGAGGAGGTGAACACAAGCCCCACCCCTCACCCACATCTATTATTGTCAACCACTCATAAGGGAAAAATTGGTTTTCTCTAGGGAGCCTAGCTGGGTATACAAACCATACTTGGGAGGCCCGAGGCCTAGCAGTATGGCCAACACAAAACAAACTCCATGACAGTTTTGGAGATGTTTTGTCTCATATTGCTTTTTGGGGCTTAAAATTTTTTTTTAACTTGTCTTTTGCTTGTCTATTATGGTTTCCGATTTTATTATGGGTTTTGTGTATATATGTGTGTGTGTGTGTGTGTGTGTGTGTGTGTGTCTACATATGTTTTCTTTTTTTAATTCTATGTTTATTTGTTTGTTTGTTTATAATGGCCTGTTAGTTTTCTAGGGAGAGAGAGAAAGAAAGTGTTCAGTTGGATGGGTGGGGAGGTGGGAAGGATCTGGAAAGAGACCGGGGAGGGAAACTGTGATTAGAATATACTATATGAAAAATATTATTTTCAATAAAAAAAGATTAAAAATTTGGCTGGAGAGATGATTCAGTTTGAGTTCCAGAACTTACATAAGGAATTCATATGTGACAGACACCTGTAATCCTAGTAGCGGGAAGGCAGACAAGTAGATCTCTGGGGCTTGCTGATTAGCCAGCCCTAGTCTGCTTTCAGGGAGATCCAGACCAACAAGAGACCCTATCTTAAAACAACAACAGAGGCAGTGGTGGCGCATGCCTTTAATCCCAGCACTCGGGAGGCAGAGCCAGGTGGATCTCTGTGAGTTCGAGGCCAGCCTGGGCTACCAAGTGAGTTCCAGGAAAGGCGCAAAGCTACACAGAGAAACCCTGTCTCAAAAAACCAAAAAAAAAAAAAAAAAAAAAAAACCAAAAAAAAAAAAAAACCAAAAAAAAAAAACCAAACAAACCAGAGCGGCACCTCCACCCCACACCATGCTGCTGGAGCAGGCAGAACTCAACCTAATGCAGCCCGGGGTTTTTAGCTCCAGACCATAAGAGGAGTCCAGCAACACTTCTACACTAATGAGGAGCCCACCTGGCACTATTATGATCTATTTGTGATGAGGAAGCAGGGTCCTGCCCAGTGCCATGACCAACTGAATGGGACAAAGAGATCCACATGAAGGCCTGGGGCAGTCTGCCTCAGGCTCCAAGGAGAAAATACGGGCCCACTAGCAACTTAGGGCACCAGGCAGACTGGCACTATTATGGTGAGCAAATATATGTTGTGGTATGGGAGAAAGAGAGAGACAGAGCGGTTCATGTCCTGTGGACAGAAGCATATCTGAAGAGATGAGAGAGGTGAGGAGCAGTCTGAGGTGGATGGCTTCATTGCTACCCAGGGCCATGATGATGTCTGGGCCTGGGCTGTTGCTGGGGCCCATGTCTGGGTTCATAGCTCTGATGCAGCCAAGGTCTCTGTTGATGTCTGTGGCTTCTGATACCACCAAAGGCAGAGAGGATAAGGCTGCACAGAGTTGGCCCCACCCCCTCATTACTGCAACACTGGGGAGAACTGGTCCTGCCCCTCACCAGCTGAAGCACTCGGGAGAGCAGGCCCTGCACCTCGCCTGGGCAGCACAGTAGAGCCAGCTTTGTTGGTGGAGGTGGAGGTGAGCCAGTCTCGAAGTTGGGAATGTGTGAGAGTTGTCCCCACTACTCATCTGTCATGCGGTGGTGTGGACAGAGAAGAGATGTCCCCCCTTACCCCTTGCCACTTGCAATATACAAGGGAGCTGACCCTCCCACTTACCAGCTGCAGCATTCGGAAAAGTGGCTGTGCACCTAGCCTGGGCCACACAGCAGGGCTGACCCTATTGGTGGGGTACAGGTGAATTTTCCCCCTAGAACATGAGCATGGAAGATTTGGCCCCGTCTCTCATCTGCCATATGGTCGTGTGGGTGGGGAGATATGACACCCCCCCTCACTGCCTGCCCTTGTGGTGGGTAGTAGAGCTGGCTCTGAGATCATTAGAGGGGAGAGCTGTTTCTGCCTCTCACCAGCTGCAGCACTCAGGAGAGTGGCCCCAGCAATTTTCATGGGCAACACAGTAGAGCTTATTCTGATTGTCCAGATGTGGGAGAGCTGACCCTGAGGGCGAGAAAGCAGGAGAAGTGGCCCCGCCCACTCCTTGTTCATCACTGCAGGAGGTGAACTAGCCAGGGTAATGTTGGAGAGCTCACCCTGGTGGTGAGGACAGGGGAGAACAGGAGGGCTGACTAACCCTGCAACTACCCAGACCCAGAACCAGGGTTATGGGCTGGCCAACCCTGACATCCACCCCATCTATGATCTACAGGAACATGTGAAGGGGCTGGTCCTGAAGACCCAAAGTTGCAGGATCTCCACAACACAGGGCAACAACAGAATAACCAAGAGGAGCCCCAGTGAGGGCCCAGCATCAACAGTGTAGCAGAAACCAGAGTCCTCGAACCAGACCAATGATTCTTTGCAATAAACACTTGCAAGTAAAGATATATGGATAAAAGGATTCACTGTGTGACTCACTGTGTCACACTACAGCTTCCATGATGGAATTTTTCCTTTTAAATTTTATTTTGGAGGGGAGGTCGCAAGGGCAGAGGGCAGATACGAAAGAACGGGGAAATGAATTGGCTGGAGATGCATGATGTGAAAGACACAAAGAATAAATGAAAAGAAAGTTAAAAAATAAAACAACAAACAAACAAAGTAAACAAAAAACAAAAGCAAAGGAAAACAAAATCCAGGTGTGTGGTACCTGAGGAACAACTCCCAAGACTCCCGTTTTCAGTCAGAAAGTAAGAGCACCACGGGGTGATGTGCTCTTGTAATTTCAGGGATACATTATTTCACTGTGGCATATGTTTGTGATGTTAACCTTGAAGCATTGGTTAATGTAATTCCTTTCATGATCCTCTGGTATTTTCTCTTTTCATAATCTGTTTACTGGAAGCAAAACCACAAAGTCTAATATGTATTGCTGTGGGATGTCTTTCCGTACATTGTGAATATTATTGCTCTGATTTGTTGATAAATAAAGCCGTTTGGTCTATGGCAAGTCAGATTATTGCAAGGTGGGAAATTGAAGAGAGATAGAAAAAGGAGAGGCAGAGGAGAGAGACACCAGCCGCCGCCAGAAGAAGCAAGATGTGGAAGAACCAGTAAAGCCATGGAACACAGGGCAAGACATAGATGTATAGAAATGGGTTCATTTAAGATATAAGAGCTAGCTAGCAAGAGGCCTGCCATAGGCCATGCAATTGGTAATTAATATTAAACCTCTGAATGATTATTTTATAAGTGACTGAGGGACTGTGGGCCGGACAGGACCGGGGGAACCTTCTGGCTACAATGTATTGAAGAAGAGAAATCAAAATCCACCTCTTATTGGAATAAACATCAAATAATTCGTGGATATATTGAAGAAACATCTGGATTAGTAACAAATATGTTGAGGTATATATTCAGTGCTATATATATGTCCTGTTTTTTAGTAACAGTGTTCACCTGTTGGTCTTGTAACATAAATTGCTATTGTGGTTTTTGATTAGTGATATTCCATTTTTATTTTCCTTTCTTCATTTATTACTTGAAATTCTTTAAAATTATTATATTTATTTATTTTGTGTGTAAGGGGTGTATCACAGGTGCACATGTGGAGGTCAGAGGACAACTTGGAGGAGTCCTCTCTCTCCTTCTACTACGTGGGTTCTTAGGACTAAACTCAGGTCATCAGGCTTGGTGGCAAGTGCCTCTACCCATTGAGCTATCTTGCTGGCCTTTGAAATTCTCTGTAAAGATTTACCACCAAATTACCTTCATTTATTTGGATCAGTATGTACTCAAGGGTATCTATTTTATACTTTGGTGTGTATTTCAACAGCATGACTTTTTATCTTGTTCACTTTGGTCGTGGGCTAGGGTCTCGGTCTCTCACTGTTTCCCCTTTCCTCCCTCCTCCTTCCTTCCTTTGTAGTGCTCCTTTTCTCTCTTCCTCCCTTCATTTCTGAGCTTAGACACTACACCCAACTCATCTTGTCTTGTATTTTCTTTCTTTCTTTCTTTCTTTCTTTCTTTCTTTCTTTCTTTCTTTCTTTCTTTCTTTTTTTTTTCGAGACAGGGTTTCTCTGTGTAGCTTTGCGCCTTTCCTGGAACTTACTTGGTAGCCCAGGCTGGCCTCGAACTCACAGAGATCTGCCTGGCTCTGCCTTCCGAGTGCTGGGATTAAAGGCGTGCACCACCACCGCCCGGCTTGTCTTGTATTTTCCCTGCTCATGATCAAATAGTATTTGCAAATACAATGATATATACTTACAAACATCTTGTTGCTACCAGACATGCTTCTAGACCCTTTCAATGGGCAGTGCAAAAGAATTAAACCAACTATGTATACTTCATATGTGTTGGCATTCCCAAAAGTATCTACATTCAGTGCTTTGCTAGAGATACTTGTAAAACTCAGAAGTCACCATCCCCATGATTAGAAAGCAAGATAAGCAAAGAGAAAAATCATCTTGAAATGAAGCCTGGAGGAAGTTAGTGGAAAACTTCTCCCGGGAGTTGGCCACAGAATGCAGAGCTGATTGCTCCAGCAATGCACCATAACCACAGTAACATTCACTGTGCTATCTGTGAGGGAAGTTTGCCTGAGCCTAGAAATGCAGAGTTCTGATTGGGAGTCAGTCATGCACACTCATAGAGCAAATGGTTTCTAAAGTTCCACATCTGTGAAAGGAAAGAATTTAGCATAAACCACACTGATTGCACAGATTACCTTGATTGCACACATCATCTCAACAAAGTACTGCAGGACTTCAAATTTCCCAGCATGCAAAGTGCTCATCAGGGCACTGCAGGGGCTCCAACCTGAGGAGCAAAGTGAGAACAGCCATGAAGTGGGCCTTCTGGAATAGGAGGGCTGAGCAAAGTCCTTCCGAGCTAATCCTTCATTGCACATCCATCCAGACACGCTTACTTCATTTAATCATCGATGTATTAAACATGAGCTCATATTTCTGGCTAATACAAGATTTATTCTGCCCTCTCATTGCTTCTTTCTCTGACAGTGAGACACAGTTCCTGTCACCTACAATGTATTCACTTGGTTAACTCTACTATATATGTAAAGTAGTTTTGAAATTACCGCATGTGCTCCTGTGAGAAACACCAACTAGGGTACTGTTTTTATTACAACCACTTCTGTCGTCTCAGCCTGTAGACTCCCACTGCAACACTGTTTTCTGTAGTTCCTTAGTTCAGCTCCTTTCTTCTGGAGCTGCTGTAGCCAAGTTATATCTTTATAATCCAGTTGGATTCTTTCCTTGTAGTCTGTATTATATCTTAGAATTCTCCAAAAATATTGATTGAATTTTAAATACCAGCCCACAGCAGCGTTTCCCCCATGTTACACAGTTTGGTGGCTCTGGCAAAGGCGTAAACCACCCGGTTTAGTTGTGTCCCTCTGGGGCTCCCTTTCTTGTCACTCTGTAATCAGACGCTTTCCCTTCTTCAGTCCTCTGGCAACTGCCAACTTTTCCCCGTGCTTGTGCTTTCATATTTTCCAGAATGTCATATAAATGGAGTCGTGAACCATAGTAGTTTTCTCAGTCTGTCTGGCTCTTTCATCTAGCAAAATGCATGTAAGATTAATGTATCTAGCCACAAGAATCAATTCTGTGTTCCCTTTTATTGAGCAGTATTTTGTGTTCTGAATGTGTTGTGTTTATCCATTGGCTGAAGGATGCTGTTCAGTTTTTAGAGATTATTCACAAAGTGTGAGAGCCCACAAAACTTCCTAGTGAGATCTGAGCTTGCTTTACACAGCAGGGCAGCATTAGGGGATGGCTTGACCACATTCGTGGTCACCAGGTATCTGGGATGCTCTGCACTTGGCCGTGCAGGAGGGAGGGGGTCTTTTGCTCCACCCCATGACATTCCTTTAAAAGCCCTTTAGTAGAGCCAGAAGGGGCCGGTGAATAAGGATCCAGACCCACCTGTGGAGGCTATCCCGTGTTTCTAACTGTCTTTCTCCTCTATATTTCTACCTAAGTCTCTTATTCCTCATTCCTCAAGAGTCCCTGGGGTAAATAAATGTGGGAGCTGGTCTCTCACAATAGAGCTAAAGATGTTTGTGTATAAACTTGGTTGTGAGCACTAGTTTTCATTTGTCTTGAAAATATAACTGGGATTGGGTCCTGTGCTCAGAAGGAACTGTCCAGATGTTTACCAAAGTGGCTATGAAGACTTGCATGTCAGCTGTGAATGAGCACTGAGTCTACATTTTTATTGGCATATCTAATGACTGAATATTTTATTTTGGCTATTCTGTTGTTAGTTTTTGTCAACTTGACACAAGCTAGAGTCATCTGAGAAGAGGGACTCTCAATCGAGAAAATGCTCCCATCAGATTAGCATGTGGGCAAGCCTGTGTGGGGCATTTTCTTAACGATTGTTGTGGAAGGGCCCAACACACTAGGGCAGTGCCATGCCTGGGCAGGTCTAATCCCTGGGTGTATAAGAAAGCAGACTGAGTAAGCCACAAGCAGTGCTCCTCCACGGTCTCTGCTGCAGTTCCTGCCGCCAGGCTCCTGCCTTGAATCCCTGGCCTGACTTCCTTAATGATAGACTACAACTGTGAGCTGAGGTAAACCCTTTCCTCCCCAACTTGCTTTTAGTCATGGCATTTTATCACAGAGACACAACTAATACCCTGCATTTTTGATATATTGTTTGTATTCCCATTATAATGAAGGCGCGGCTTCTTTCAATATAGCTGCTGGATTTGAAGTGTCTGCTCACATCTGCATTTCCATTCTTATTCAGCTGTTCTTTTATTGTTCATAAGAGCCCTGGATCAGATTTGCTCTTTAAACTCTCTCTTAGTTTGTGGCTTATCCTTTAAGTCTTAATTGTATTTTGAACATATCCTTCTCCCCCCTGCCTTTTCAAATGGTGCTACAGATTTGAATATGGGGCCGTATGTATGCCAGGCAAGCACTGTACCATTCACATGTATCTCTAGCTCAAGCTATTTTTGATAAAGTTTAATTTATTAGTTTGTTGGCAAGTGTGTTTGTGTTTGTGTTTGTGTTTGTGTGCACAGGAATGTGTGTAAGTATGTGCACGTGGACATGTGGGCAGATGTCAGAAGTTAACCCTGGCTGTCAGGCCTCAGAATCTATTCACCTTGGTTTTTGAGATGTTATCTCTCACCGACCTTAAGCTAGACTACCTGGCTAGAGGTATGCTTATCTCCACCTTCCCAGCCCTGGGATTTCAAGTGCATACCACTATGCTACTATGCTTTTTAATTTTTTTTTATTTTTTTTAACTTTCTTTTTATTTATTCTTTGTGTCTTTCACATCATGCATCTCGATCCCATTCATTTCCCTGTCCCTGTGTATCCACCCTCTGCCCTTGGCAACTATGCTCCCTGATAAAATTTAAGAAAAAATAAAAAAGGAAAAAAAAATGGAAAAGAAATCTCATCATGGAGGCTGCAGTGTGACACAGTGAGTCACACAGTAAACCCCTTTGTCCGTGTATCTTTACTCACAAGTGTTCATTGCAAAGAGTCGTTGGTCTGGTTGGAGGCCTCTGGTTTCTGTTACACTGTTGACGCTGGGCCGTCACTGGAGTTCCTCTTGGATATCCTGCTGTTGCCCCGTGTTGTGGAGATCCTGCAGCTTTGGGTCTGCAGGACCAGTTTTTTCACATGCTCCAGCAGAGCATAGATGGGGTGGACACTGGGTGTGGGCCAGCCCCTAACCCTGGTTCTGGGCCTGGGTACTTGCAGGGTTGGTCAGCCTGCCAGCTCTCCCTTGTCCTCACCACTAGGGTGAGCTCTCCAGCATCGCCCTGGCAAGTTCACACCTTGCAGTGACGAGCAGGGGGTGAGGCCACTCTCCTGCCCTCATGTCCAGCTCTACTGTGTTGTCCAGGTGTGGCACAGGGGCCACTCTCCTGAGAGCCATAGCAGATGAGGGGCAGGATCAGCTCTCCCACCTGCCTCAGGCGTCAATGGGGGGGCATCTCCCTTCCACCCATGCCACCACATGACAGGTGAATAATGGGGACAGATCTTCCATGGTCACAATATCGGGGCTGGCTCGCCCACACCTCTGCCAGTGGGGTTGGCTCTACTGTGCTGCCCAGGTGAGGTGCAGGGCCTGCCACTCAGGCAGGGCAGCTCTTCCACCCTTCTAACCTCAGGACCAGCTGCCTCAGGCATTGATGGTGTGTGTGTGCGGGAGAGGGCATCTCTCCCCAGCCCATGCCACCTCATGACAGATGAGCAATGGGGACAGTTCTCCCATGCTCACAACTTCAGGGCTGGCTCACCCATACCTCTGCCAACATGATTGGCTCTATTGTGCCGCCCAAGCAAGGTGCAGGGCCTGCTCTCCCAAGTGTTGCAGCTGGTGCTATGCCTTTTTAAAAATGTGGGTGCTGGGGTTAAAACTCAGTCCTTTATACTTGTATGGCAAGCACTCACTGACGAGCCATCCTCTCAGCCCTGTTAATTTATCCTTACATGAGTTATGTTCTCGGTGTCAGAGTTAGGAATCTTTGCCCAAGTCAGGATCACAGAGATTTCTTCATATGTGTGTGTGCACACATATACCTATATGTTTATGTGTATACTTTTTTTGTCTACTATTGGAGAATGAATCTAGGACCTTGTGTTTGCTGGATAAACACTGTACCACTAAACTTTGCCCTTGTTCCTTTTTAATTTTGAGATAAAGTCTCACTAAGCTGCAGGCCTTAACTTATTATGTAGCCCAAGTAGTCCTTGAACTTATAAAATTGTTTAGATTTTTTGTTTGTTTTGATTTTTTTTTTGAGACAGGATTTCTCTGTGTAGCCCTGGTTGTCCTGGAACTCACTCTGTAGACCAGGCTAGCCTCAAACACAGAGATTCACCTACCTCTGCCTCCTGAGTGCTGGGATTAAAGGCATGCAATACCACCAGCCAGCTTTATTTTTGATAATTTATTTATGTCTATGTGCACATGTGTTTGTGTGCATGTATGGGCACACGAGTGAAGGTGCCTTTGGAGGCTAGAAGAGGGCATCAGATCCCCTGGAGCTGAAGTTTACAGGCCCTTGTGAGAGGACATAGGTACTGGGAGCTGAACCATAGCACCCTGGAGGAGCATAGTGCCCTGGAGGAGCAGTGTGAACTTAACTACTGGGCTGCCTCTGTTTACCCTAGACCTTGAGCTGTGATCCTTATGCCTCAGCTTCCCAAGTAGTTGGGATTACTGTGCCTGGCTAGATTTTCTCATGTGCTTTTCCCGGAAGTTTTCTAGTACTGTGTTTTCCATTTTGTTCTGTAATGCAGCTTTCTGTACCCTCCCTCCCTCTTTCTTTCCCTCCCTCTCTCCCTCCCCCCTCTATTTTTTGTTTACTGTGAAGGGTATGCATACAAACTCAATCTAAGCAGATGGGTATTCAGTTATTCTTTGTCTACTGGAAAGAATCTGCTTCCTCCACTGTGTGCTGTTAACCTTTGCTTATCAGTCATCTCCATATATGTAGATGTGTTTCTGGTCTCACTGTTATGCTCCTGATCTATACTATTACCTTCTTTTGCCAATACTATTTTAATTTAATTGCTGTAGTTCTAAAATAATTCATGAAGCCAGCTAGTACTAGCCTTTCAACTTTGCTCTTCTTTATCAAACTTGTTTTGACTATAAGAAGTTAGTTTTAAGAATCAGTTTAAGGAGAACTGATATATTAATAATATTGAGCTTAACTACCCATTAACAAAAGATATTCTTAGTTTACTCAGGTCTTAATTTTATGGCAGAAATATTCTGGAGTTCTCAGTGTACAAGTGTTTGATATCTCTTTAGATTTATCTCTAAATATTTAGTGATTTAAAATTTTTCTCTTGATTATTGCTCCTAGTTTATAGAGTTTTAAAAAACCTTTATTTATTTATTTTATATGTTATGGGTATTTTGTATGCATGTATGTTTGTGGATTATATGCATGCCCAGTGCCAGCAGAGATGAGGAGAGGACGATGGATCCCATGGAACTGGAGTTGATGATGTTTGTGAGCCACCATGTGAGTGCTGGGAATTGAACCTAGATCCTTTCGAAGAACAACCAGTCCTCTCAATAGCTGAGCCATCTCTCCAGCCCCCTATAGAAAACTTTCATTAAAATTTTATTATAAAGCCGGGCAGTGGTGGCGCATGCCTTTAATCCCAGCACTCAGGAGGCAGAGGCAGGTGGATCTCTGTGAGTTTGAGGCCAGCCTGGGCTACAGAGTGAGTTCCAGGACAGCCAAGACTACACAGAGAAACCCTGTCTCGAAAAATCAAAAAACAAACAAACAAACAAAAACCAGAAAAAAACCAAACAACAACAAAACTTTATTATAAAGAACTTTCAAATAAAAAAAAGTCACACATTAAAATTAACCAGACCTGAAGTCTGTATATCTCAATCAACTCTGATACAGCAAGAATAGCCATTTTGAATAGAAATTTAATTAATTTTGTATATTAATCTTGTATCATTTCACCTTACTAAAAAATTCACTAGAAATTTGTAAAATCACCTGAAAGAATAGTAAGATAGCAGTTAAAAAATTTAAATGAAGATAATCTGTGTTAGTGGGAAAGGACACTTCCAGGAGCCGTAACTTTATTGGGAAACAAAACAAAACACTACCAGGTTGGGCTTCCTCCCAGTGAATTAAAGAACATTGCCATTGCTGTTAGTTGCATGCCAAGACTAAATGTAAGTCCCTATTATTGAACACATCACATACTTTTGCTACAGGACATGGAGAAACCTGTCTTGGAATGGTGTCTTAGTTAGGTTTTCTACTGCTGTGAAGAGACACCATCACCACAGCAACTCTTACAAAAGAAAACATTTAATTGGGGTGGCTTACAGTTCAGAGGTTCAGTCCATTATCATCATGGTGGGACATGGCAACATACAGGCAGACATGGTGCTGGAGAAGGAGCTGAGAGTCCTGCAATCTTGACCTGCAGGCAACAGGAAGTGGTCTGAGGCATTGGGCGTGGCTTGAGCATGTTTGAGACCCCCAAAGCCTGCCTCCACAGTGACACACTTCCTCCAACAAAGCCACACCTCCTAATAGTGCCCCTCCCTTTGGGGGCCATTTTCTTTCAAACCACCACAAATGGTATTAAAGTTTCCTCTTCTGCTGACTACCTGTTGTAATGCCAGGAAGTACCGTGCAGGGTTAGGAGAGAACTGTCACATGCTGGAGAAGATGTGCCTGCTGGTGTGATAGTGTACAACTGTTGTAGGGTAACTCAAGTTGGGTTCTCAGCCCCATGTTGGGAACTCTACAACTGCCTGAAAATTCAGCTCTGACGTCCTCCTTCGGCTTCCATGGGTACACACACACATGCATACAGTTTTTAAAAAGTCTTTTAATATTTCATACTTGACAATTTGTAGATAATGTGCCATGGTGAAATCTTTTGATTGAGTCTGTTTGGATGCTTTTGAGCATCAGGTACCTAAATATTCTTGTCTTTCTCCAGGCTTGGAAATCACTCATTATTTATTTAAATAAACTTTGTGTCCCTGTATTTCTTTCCTTTTTATAAATTTTAGGATATGAATGTTAGTTTTCCTGGTAGAATTCCTTAATCTCCCGATTTCCCCATTTCTTTTCAGTCTTTTCTAGAGAAGGCTGACATCCCACTCTTAGCAGTCATGGTCTCTTTGTCTAGGTCAGGATGGAGCGTTGCATAATGTCCCCCATCCAAGTTGGCATGTCAAACAGTGTTGTCATTATGCAAGTCTTCTTCATGTAACCATATTGGTGAGACGTCACGGGTGCAGCATCCCTGTCATGTCTAACAGTGGATGTCCTGGTCCATTGCCTCTAACAATCTTTCCATGAAGTTCCCTGAGCCTTATGTGAAAGGGTTACTTTGCAGATTTACCATGTGGGACTGGGCACCCATGGTCACTTATTTTGTGCATTTTGACTAGTTGTGGATTTCTGTTGTATCCTATATTTGCTGCAAAAAGAAACTTCTTTAATGAGGAATGAGAGCCACATTTATCTGCGGGTATAAGGATAAGTATTTAGAATATAATTTAGAAATTATATTGGTTTGTGGAAATGGCAATAGTAGTTCTCCTCTAGGGTCTATGACCCTTTTAGCCATGAGTAGTTGGCTAGGATGATAATACCAGACATGAATTTTCTCAACTTTGCTTTTCTTTATCAAACTTACTTTGGTTATATTAAGTTAGTTTTAAGAATCAGTTTAAGGTGAATTAATATCTTAATAACATTGAGTCAGCTCATTCATCAACCAAATATATTTCTCATTTTATATAGGTCTTAATTTATGGCAGAATTTGCCGAATTCTACTAAGCAGTTCTTAGCTAGCTGTTTGTTACCCCCAAAATAATAGTGCCCCGATTGCACCCCTGGAGAGACCTTGCTAGCCCAGTCGTAGCTGGGGATTATGCGTTTTGTAGCTGTGCAGGACTGGCAAGTCCTCTTTTCCCTTGGCAGCTGCCATAGCACTTTCAGATGCTCTGAGAGCCGGTCCTCAGGGAGGAGGCTCCAGCTCAGTTCCAGCTCAGTTGCCAAGTCCTCTGTCCAAAGTGTGTGATGTCTTCAGCAGGAGTCTTACCTTCACATCTGGACTGACTGGTTTTGTGTGTCAACTTGACAAAAGCCAGAGTCATCAGAGAGGAAGGAGCCTCAGTTGAGGAAATGCCTCCATGAGATTCAGCTATAAGGCATTTTCTCAATTAGTGATCAATGGTGGATGGCCCAGCCCATGGTGGGTGGTGCCATCTCTGGGCTGGTGCTCCTAGGTTCTATAAGAAAGCAAGCTGAGCAAGCCATGAGAAGCAAGCCAGTAAGCAGCACCCATCCATGGCCTCTGCATCAACTTCTGCCTCCAGGTTCCTGCCCTGTTTGAGTTCCTGTCCTGACTTCCTTCAGTGATGAACAGCAATGTGGAAGTGTAAGCCAAACAAACCCTTTCCTCCTCAACTTGCTTTTTGGTCATGATGTTTCATCACAGCAACAGAAACCCTGACTAAGACAACATCCTGGGAAGCCACCAAGAGCAGTGCAGTAGCTGATACTGTTCGGGGGCTCTCTTGGACTCTCCTGAGGAAACACTTGAAGGAAGATTTCCCGCGCCTGGTCCTAGGATTTTTGTTAGATAGTCTATGGCTCTTGGGGGCATCATTATCACCCTGTGTGCTAGAACTTTATTTCACACACATACACACACACACACACACAAGCATTGTATGTGTTTTTAAAAGCTTATCGATTATGTTGCCCTATGGCTTATTAAAATAACCTCATTGTTATTTGTCCCTTTCCCCATCTCCCTTTGATGACTTACTTGAATTGAATCCATACATTCCTTTAATCAAGTCTTCTGTTGATATTTTCCACTGTATAGTTTTCATGGCATTCATTGTATCCTAGGATTTCAGGATTTCTGTTTTTTTCTTTAAAAACATTGTTTCTTGGGATGGAGATATGGGTCAGCAATTAAGAGTGCTTCCTCTTCCTGCAGAGGACTAGAGGTGGGTTACTAGCATCCATGTTGAGGGGCTAACCAGCACTGTAGCTCCAGTTCCAAGGAATCTGATGACCCTTCTGGCTTCCATGATCCTGTACACACTCCCCCCCCATACACACACACAAGCATACACACACACACACAGACACACAAGCATACACATACACACACACACACACACACACACTTAAGAATTAAGATAAAATCCTTAAGAATTATATCTATCTTTGTTGAAAATCATGTATATTATTATTTTTTTCATGTATATTATTTTTGTGATCTTTATTGTTTACTTTTACTCCTTAGGCACTTACCAGGCTAATTTTAAATTAGTTGTTTTTAATTGATTGTCAAGCAACTTGTTACTTTCCGTGTTTTCCAGGTTGGTTACTGGTAGAATCACGGTATTCCTGTGGTGGTATCATATTTTGTTTTTTCATAGCTCTACTTGCTGTATCTGATGTCTGTACATTTAATGGAGCCATTGTTTCTCTCAGGCCTTGTGGACTGATTTCAATGAAGGGAAAGACCTTCATCCACATGTGGGTGTGAGGGTGTTGGCTAGATGGGACATGGCACCTTTGGTTCTTGTGAGGGAACAGTACCGTAGTCTCTATGCAGCTCTGTCTCTTGAGACTGATGAAGCTTGCATGGGTCCTCAGGATGTCCACAGGGGTATCCATGGCAGCAGGGACTCTGGAGGCCTTTGATAGCAAAGGCCATTGTAATTATTCTGGTTTTTCTTCCTCCATAGGGGAAGTCTTGATTGGGGGTGTCTCTTTCGGTGCTGGGTCCAGATTATTGGCAGTGATTGTGCCAGTGTCTGATGAGTGGTTCTTATGTGGTGGCCACAGAGCCAAGGTTTGGAGCGTGGGCAAGCATGTACGAGCTGTAGAGGGAGGTGGTAGTACGAATGTCTGGAAGACAGGCTCCCTGACTGCTGAACTAGTAATGCCATGCAGGGAGCATGCGCTCCTAGAGATGTGGTGGAACCAGTGCCCGAAGGCCAGGTGCACACAGACTGCAGCTTTGGAGGCCCGAGTGGGTTCCCGTCTCATCTACTGAACATTCAGTGGAGTCTGGAGCACAGATCCACCAGGGTCAGTGGCCCTAGGCACCAGGTGCAGGCTCCCCTGCTGTGGCAATGACTGTGATGTCTGAGGCCTGGGTGTTCGCAGAGTGTGATGTAAGCGCCACGGCCTGTAGCTTGGGCACACTCAGAGCGGTGACAGTGTATGGCCCAGCGTAGCCTTGCCTGTGACAGCCGTAGCTCGAGTGTCTGCAGCAGGGGTGTTTGTAGAAAGGCCACAGCTCCAGGGCCCAGGATGCACGTGGGGCTGGGTAGTGTCAGTTTCAGTGGCACACGAGTTCTTCTTTGGACTGTGTGTGGTAGTGTCTGCTTCTTTGTGGTGCTCGTGGCAACAATGGCTTTTGGTTGTGTCAGTGATGAAAATTGCCGGTATCTGCTGTAGAACAGGCCCCTGGGGCATGTGGTGACGTGAGCAGATACCAGTATCCCCCTTTCCTGTTCTTCACCAGATACGGCTGTACGATGACAGTCCGGTCAGTTTGTTCAGGGCGCTTTTCCTGTCTTTTGTTCCACCCCGTTGCTGCACTTCTTAATTGGACCCTTGAGCCCTTTCGTGATTATTTTCATGTATGGATAACTGTCTAATTGCTTTGTTTTTGAAAGGGATGAAGCTGGTGCCTCCCACAGTGCCATATGTAAATCTTAAAATCATAGTTTGTGTTTAATGGGTGGGGATGATTAACTCCACGGGTTGAGAAGCAGAATAGAAAATATCTAATTGTAAATTAGAGATATATTGTAGCAGCTGTATGGCTACTAAAAATTTAATCTGAAGAAGGATAAATAAAAGACAGTAGGATTAAAATTTTGAAATTAAACAATTTATTTATGTATTAAAAAGAGGCAAGATGATAGCGGCGCTGGCCGTGATTGTAGCCAGTAGCGAGGAACCTTGAACACAAAAACCGGGCTGTGCCCAGAACCAAAGTCAAAAACATGGAGCTGTGTCCTGCAGGTCTTGCTTACATTTCCTGCCCCTCCACATCGGAAAGGTGGGTGGGGGAGAGGGGGAGCACAGCCTCAGGAGTGCCGCCTCAGGAGAGCCCTCTCGGCTTCGGGGGGCTCTCCACAGAGCCCCTGCCTGTTCATTATTTTCCACCTCGTTTGCTTGCACCCTGACAACCAGCGCCTGAGCAGAGCCTTTTGGCCACTCCAGCCGCTTTCTCACCCCAACCCAGCTTTGGGTGGGGGGGTTGCTCCCAGGTGTTCCTGCTCCTCGGAGGAAGACCAGCTTAGCAGCAGGCTGTCCTGCTCTTCGGAACTGGCTGAAAAGGGTGCAGGAAACTGAGTTTGTTTGGATCCCCTGCAAAGAGTGCACCCTCTTAACCACTGAGCCATCTCCAGCTCTCCAAAGGAATCGGAGGCTGGCGTTTTCAAATAGTAATTTTGTAATTATTGAATATCCACAGAAGAACCTTAGTACCTGTCTCACATCATACAGAAATTGAGACCAATCATGGTCTTATACATAAAAAGTAAACCTATTAAGAGTCTAAAAATATTTAAATTGTCTTTGGGGGTAGGCAAAACTTTTAGACAGTGTATGGAAAAGTAGTTGTCATTAAAACAGATTTTTTTTTTTTGGCCTTTCAAGACAAGGTTTCTCTGTGCAGCCCTGGCTGTCCTGGAACTTGCTTTGTAGCCCAATCTGGCCTTGAACTCACAGAGGTCCACCTGCCTCTGCCTCCTGAGTGCTGGATTAAGCGTGTGCACCACCATGCCTATCTCAAAACAGATGAATTCGGTCACATCATAATTAAATATTTATCATTAAGAGCATAGAAAAATTAATAGTATGATTTTAGAATGAAAGAAAACATCCACACATACTTATTTGATAATTAATTGCATCTCACAAGGCATAATAAAGTACTTCCCTGTTCCAGATGCCTCTGTGATCTATACAGTTTTCAAGTACAAAGTATCATAGTGTTGGTCTCTACCTCATTTTATGTGCATTTTTGAAAAAATTTTTGTTTGCTTTGTTTTTACAGCACACATAAAATAATCTCAAGATTATAGTACTGGTGTGATTACACACAATATACTAAGCTTTCTTTTTTTTTTTTTTTTGTTTTTTGTTTTTTGTTTTTTGTCAGGAGACCAGATTTCACTCAGGATGTTGAGCGTACTCTGCTAAAGTCAGTACCACAGGTGTCTTCTCTGTTTTATCGTTTTGATTTACAATTAGGCTAATCTGTTCTATTAAATAATCCATCTTAAAGGAATGCCTGTAATAGAAAACTATTGTCTTCCAAGTCCCAGTGTCACAACTGACTCAAGCAAGAATCATCAACAGATGCTGAAACCTTGCATAAAAATGTGTTAAAGAGAAGACGCCCACGCTCTGTAAGTAGAACACTTATACAGGAGTTCACAGATTCTGAGGTCACTGCCTTAGCCCAATGAGCAAACAGCAGTACCTGTAGTAGCACAGTCTAGATTACATTTCCTGAGATGATGCAGTAAGAACTCACTCACAGAGGATTCTTGCCAAAATATTTCCTATTGATTTAATTGTGGTGTGGTGACTGGACAGATCCAGAGAGTGGGACATTTTACAGGATTACCAACCTTAAAAATGGTAGTGCTGTCCAAGTTCCCTAAAATAGTGAGAATTTTTCTAGATTGAGAGAGACCTCTGAAGACATAAGTACAAAGGAGAAAGTTTTATTACATCCTGAGTTCACAACTTACAAACACTTTTTATTTTATAGCTGTTCCATTTGTGGGTGAGCATTCCACAGACCCTTATTCTCTGTGTTTTGACTAATTGTGAGTTTCTGTGTCAACACCATCCACTACACAAAACAACGTCTCTGGTGGGGACTGAAACCTCTACTTACCCATGGGTGAAAACATAGATACTTAGGGGTGGTTTGATACCAAGTACATTAACAAAACAATAGTAGTATCTTCAGCCTGGAGTGGATGAGCTCCCTGCAATCTTAACTCTTTGTCATATTTAAAATGACCAGACATGCATTTCCTCCTTCTGAGCCTGACTTAAACCTAATTAGAAAGTGATTGATTACCCCATAATTAATATGCACACCATTTTAATGTCTGTAGTCTATTTGCAAATGTTTAGCATATATACACACATATCAGAAGGAATATGGAAAAATAGCTGATAGGCATGGTTGAAGATATAAAAGTGTTTATTGTACCATTCTTTCACATTTTTATGCATCTTTGAAACTGTAAAGAATGAGAAAAGCCTTTGGGACTATTGGGGTTGTTCTGGGATGTTGACACCAGGGGGTGCTAGCGCTTCTCAAGTAGAGCTGAACAGGCAAGCCCCGCTGATGCAGATCACTCTTAGGAAACATCTGGGTGGAGCAGACAGCGATGGGAGCCTTTAATTTTGCAGCTCTCCACTCTTGCTTGCCTTATTATTGTCGTGTAACTTGAAGAATTGCAGGGATGCAGTTTCTCCATTTCTCTGGATCCCTTCGGACGCTTCTTATTCCCCGACTTCTATCAGAGTCTCACAAGGTCTAACAATGGAGTTCCCTGTCCCAGATGCTACTGTGATTCACACTGCTGTGGAGTAACTTCCTGAAGATTTCCTTCTCTGTCAGCTCCCGATTTCCCTAGGAATAGTTTCTTCTCTTCTCTAGTGTTAGGGTTACAATACTAATCCTCATGAATTCTCGTCACTGCTTTTCATTAATCCCGCTCCTCCTGAGACACAAGGCGGTCATGTGTGGAGATCAGAGGACAACTGTTAGGAGTTGGTTACCTGTTCGGTCATGTGAGTTCTGGGGACTGACTCGGTTGGGAGGCTTAGTGACATGCACCTTTACCCATTGAATCTGACGGAAGAGATCAGCACCCAAGGTTGTCCTCATGCCGATGATGTCTATCATGTAGACCTTTCCTTCCACATGCTGGCTCGCCATTTGTAATTCTTCCTTTGTGAAATGTCTGTTCTGATATTTGGTATCTTTTTGAGTTATTTCTGCCTCTGCAGAGGTGAAGAAGGAAGGAATTAGAGCATTACTTGAGGTTCTGACTTGTGGTACTATTTTTGGGTAGGTGGAACTCAAAAATAACTTTTCAAATTATAGTATGTTTAGCTTCTCCACTCAGTTATAAAGTATGGATTGTTTGCATTATTACAGTTTATTTTATTTTTTTAAAAATGTCATTTTATTAACAATTCATCTATAATTTATTACAGTGGGAGCTCTGGCTACTCTGCGGTGGCCAGAATCATTTGTGTTCACAACGCTCCCTTTTGGAAAGGGAAGCTGCAGTAAATGAGCAGACGTTTAGCAACGTGTCCATTCTTTCCTTTCAGCAGTTCGTTTACAGTTGAGAAACCCAAGGCCGGGAGAGCGTGTCTACGTTCCCAGAGCTGGGAGCATGTCATTCAAACTTCATCCTCTGGCTCCAGAATTGTGCTCTCTGGACTTACTGGTCCGCCAAGGAAATGGGACAAGTGTTTGCTGGGCTGGAGAGTGAGAGAAAAGGAAAGGATGCTTAGGCTACAATTGTCTTACTGGGACAATAATTGTGCTCATCTGAAGGTGCTTACATAATAGATGTACTATCTACCAGTAGAGTGAGGTATGGAGTAGCTAGTTTCACTGTCCAAAAAAATTCTTTGTGAGATCCAGTGATTTCACAAGACAAAATAACCAGACACTTAGTTGCGGAATCGCCTGGGTAAAATCCACACTGGTAAATCATGTCTTATCTGGACAGCAAGTGGACTCTGGAATGCACTAGGAAAGCACATGAACAACAGCACATTCAACTTTGCTTTTCCATAGAGTGCCAAGAAGCCAAACTTCAGGCTACAGATTGGCATGAGAACACGTGCACATTAGCTTGTGCTGAATCCTATAGAGAAACGAACATCCCCATAATTCTCAGGATAAACTCTGCTCCCTAGTAGGGAACTGGAGACCACCCTCCACTGCCACTTTTGCACCTACTAGAGAGATTCAATTTAATCGCCCAGGGTGAGGAGACGGTACAGCTGGTAAAGCACTGGCTGTGGAATCATGGGACTGACTTAGGATCCCCAGCGTTCATGTAAAAACCTTGGTGCAGTGGGTGCACATTTGGAACCCCAGCTGTGGGGCTGAGTGAGGGTGGAGACATGAGTGTGAGCCGGATGGAGTCATGTGAGCGTGAGCTGGGTGGAGACAAGTGAGTATCAGGACTTTCTGGCCAATGAGCCTAGCTCTAGAGTTTGTGAGAGACCATGTGTCAAAAAATATGGCAGAGAGCAGTAGAAGGAGATAAATATCTTTGGTCTCCACAATGTGTATATGTGCACCCCCACTAACACACACACACACACATACACACACACACACACACACACACACACACACACACACAAATAGCCTTCTATCAAATATTCTTCAAAATATTTTCCTGCACTTGATATACATTGAAAATAAGACAGAAGGAACTGTGTGACCTTTTGTTAAGCTCATTTCCAGGGCTAAAGTGAAATAAATGTGCTTGCTACTGAGCGAGATTGTCACTGTGGGTTTCTGGACTAATGGAGAACCACTATGCTCTGGAATAGATTTTTATGTAGAAGTTGACATGTTTTGATCAGTTTTGAATTGATTTACAATTCATGGGGCCCTTAGAGGCCAGAAAATAATGACTGCTTGTGAGGCAACTTGGTGGAAGTGTCAGAGATGATCAATAGAGGTCAATAGTGTATCCAGGCAGAGAATGGATTGGCTCGACACTTAGTGCTGGTGGTAAACAGGCCATTTGGTAACAGGGAAGGGCTGGCCTGGGGACAGGTCTCTTTCCTGCATGATATTTTCACACCCAAGATGTAACCTGTGTTATATAACTATAGTTTATTTATTCCTAGGAGATATTGTTTAAATTAAATTATTTTTAGAGTCAAGCTAATATAATACCTAGGAACTATGTGGACATTTACACTGGAAAATTGGAAGTAGTGTAGTATGAGACACCATGGAATGTAGTGTAGGATAGGACACCATGGAATGTAGTGTAGGATAGGACACCATGGAATGTAGTGTAGGATAGAACACCATGGAATGTAGCGTGTAAACTTCAAAAACTCTGGGTTTGGTGTCCCAGGTTTCGGCACCAAAATGTTAGTAAATTGATGGCTGAAACTGCAAGGAGACAGTTCTGCCCTAGAGAGCAAGGTATCCCAGACATCTCAGAGCTACTCAGAACAAAAGCTCTGCCCTGAAGGTGTCCCTGACACCTGGAGCTGTTTAGCACAGCTCTGATGGCTGAGACTGCAAAGAAACAGCCCAACCTTGGAAAGGAAGGTTTTCTGACTTCTCGGGAGAGTCAGGCCTGGAACTGCTTCAGCAAGGAAGGGTATCCTGACTCTTTGGGAAGGTCAGGATATACCTGGTATGATGATATGATGGGGGATGGTTTCCCCGCAGGACACAGCAATCCTGCTCCTCTCCTGGAGAGCCACAATCTCTGGCTCAGTGTTACCAGCTCTTTCTTGCTCAGTCCACTATGGGACGTCCCAGCAAGGTTCTTCTGTTCAGCTCCTCCTTGCTCAGTCCACTATGGGACGTCCCAGCAAGGTTCTTCTGTTCAGCAGTCAATGAAGGTCTTCACCCAATAATACTCTTTTGAGAAAGAGGTTTATTTGGGAAGGAGGAGTCCAGGAGAGTAGCTGCCTCTACCAGGGTGGAGAGAACAGCTCACAACTGACTGGGCAGGGCGGTTTATATAGGATGTCTAGGGGGCAGAGTCAACTGTGATTGGTTAGTTTATTTTCTGCCCAGGGATTGGCCAGTTTTGTGAGCATGGGGAAGAGATGGCCCTGATTTCAGGGCCAAACTGTGTTTCTTTCATTGGCCTTTCTTGGCTTTTTGACACTACCTCTAGGGCCAGGGCACATTTCTTTCACTGACTCTGATTCTAGGGGCCAAGAGTGTTATTTTGGTACTAGTTTCAGAGTCAGGGCATGTTTCCTGGGTTCTGGGTTTGGGGATAAAGTGTCACTTCTCTGGCTCAGGTCCCAAAGACAGGCTGTGTTTCTTTCCCTGGTCCTGGGCCCTAGGGCTAGGATCCTGCTGTCCTACTCTGTGATTGGTTGATTTCACAAGTCAGTTGGACAGGGGCAGAGATAGTTCTGATCTGAGCTAAACTGTGTTTCTCTCACTGGCTTTATCTGAGCCATCCTTCCCTAATTCTGGGCTCTAGGGTCAGGGTGGGTTTCTCTAGCCAGCTCCTTTTCCCTACATAGTATAGGACAGGACACCATGGAATGTAGTGTAGGATAGGACACCATGGAATGTAGTGTAGGATAGGACACCATGGAATGTAGTGTAGGATAGGACACCATGGAATGTAGTGTAGGAGAGGACACCGTGGAATTAGTGTAGGAGAGGACACCGTGGAATTAGTGTAGGAGAGGACACCGTGGAATTAGTGTAGGAGAGGACACCATGGAATTAGTGTAGGAGAGGACACCATGGAATTAGTGTAGGAGAGGACACCATGGAATTAGTGTAGGAGAGGACACCATGGAATGTAGTGTAGGAGAGGACACCATGGAATGTAGTGTAGGATAGGACACCATGGAATGTAGTGTAGGATAGGACACCATGAAATGTAGTGTAGGATAGGACACCGTGGAATTAGTGTAGGATAGGACACCATGGAATTAGTGTAGGAGAGGACACCATGGAATTAGTGTAGGAGAGGACACCATGGAATTAGTGTAGGAGAGGACACCATGGAATGTAGTGTAGGATAGGACACTATGGAATTAGTGTAGGAGAGGACACCATGGAATTAGTGTAGGATAGGACACCATGGAATGTAGTGTAGGATAGGACACCATGGAATGTAATGTAGGATAGGACACCATGGAATGTAGTGTAGGATAGGACACTATGGAATGTAGTGTATGATAGATACCATTACAACATATTGTGATTTTTTAGTCTCAATATATAGTCTGGGCCATGTAGTTTGGCTAACTTTGACCAGGAAATGACTTTATTTTCTTCCTTGCTTCTCAGTGAGGCTTCTTTGCGTCTACTTTTAACTAGATTAAAAAGGAAGTTTTATATAGTCTCAGAAGACCGGAGTAACAGTTCTTGTTTCACAACACATGCAGCTATTTCCCCTTCCCGCCTTGGTCATTCCATATTTGCTTCATTTAGATATTTTCTCCCTTCAGGAAGTTGAGAGTGAGGGCAGGTGCCTCCTTATGTCTGTGATACCTCTTTCCTGGAACATGAGATGAGCAGGGCTGGGGTGGCAGAGATGGGCACAGGCTTTGGGAAATATTTTTGGGACAGCAATCATATGGGAGAAGAGACCCATCACTGGTCACAGGCAGGTATTGCCACTGCTCCACCAAACTGCTCTTTTCTCAGAAATCCTCACCACCTGTTTCCGAGTCCAGCAAAGTGGTGCTAGGTGATTCGATAGTTGATTGCTTCAGATATCCCAGGTTGGTCTCCCTGGATGTGAAACCAGTTCTTTACCAATTTGGAGTAATGGGACAATACAAGAAAAGTTTATATATCATGTCAAAATATGCATAGTATATTATGTGATATGATTACAATGTCTGAACATATGCATATGAATGAGTGAGCAGCCGAACATGAAGCCTTGGCCTGACTTCCCCTGGGCTTCTGCTTGCCGGAGCCCTTGTGGTGAGGTCTATATGCTTTTGCAGGGCAGAGTTGGAGGGGAGTAAATAAGATTGGGGCTGTACGCTTGGAACAACACAGCACATGCCAGTTCGAGAACGCGCTCATGAAAAAGGTGCTTTGAGTTTTGAATTGGGAACTAAATTACTTTTAAAACTAAAGAATTGGAAGATGGATAGCCCCAGTCACTTATTTGAGAAAACAGAGGAGGCCTGATGGAGCTCATCTTAGTGTGTGAAGAAAACAACCTCTGGGCTCCCGCTGCCAGGACACTTTCTCCAAGTGCTATTAATTAGAGTGTGTTATTAGCTGACAGCAGGAAGCAGACGAGGACGTCTGCATGGTAAGTAAAGTGCAATCACCATTTAGCTGGTGGGCTTGCTCAGTCTTTAAAACTGTCTTAATCATTAGTGAATTAGTTAAACTGTAACTCATGAGATAAAAATAATCACTGGTGTCACTGGGGAACAAGTCTGAACTGCACTGGTCATCAGATGTTCTTAGAACACTCAGTGCTGACGGTGTTGATTACCAGTGACAATGGACCCAGCTCAGCCACTGTCAACCTGCTCACCCGTGGTTGTACAGTATCTTGAGATCAGTGTGATGGGGAGGTCGTGGGGAGGGGGCAAGGAAGGGGAATGGGACTAGGGCTTCGTCTTCAATTCTCAGTCACCCAGAATTTTACAGCATATAGTTGTAATTCATGTACTTCTGATGTTTTACTTTTGTTATTAATTATTAACGACTACTTTGGGAGGTCTTGAAATGATGGTGAAATGAGGCAAGTCTCCTTGGAAGAGCTGGAAAGATTGCTTCAGTATCAGTGCAGAGACTGTGAAGAGAAGCTTACATTTTCTTTTATGGGTGTCTCCTTTTCATTTTATTTAAAAATTGTGTGTGTACATGTGCATGTGTGTTAGGTAAGCAGACAGAATGTGTGTGTGTGTGTGTGTGTGTGAGAGAGAGAGAGAGACAGAGAGAGAGAGAGAGAGAGAGAGAGAGAGAGAGAGAGAGAGAGACCAATACAGAGAATGTGTGTATGTATATGTGTGTATAAGATAGATAGATAGACAGACAGACAGAATTGTGTATGTGTATGTGTGTGTGTGTGTGTGTGTGTGTGTGTGTGTGTGTGTGTGTGTCTATGACAGCATGCATGTGGAGGTCAGAGAACAACTTTGTGGAGGGAGTTCTTTCCTTCCACCTTCATGTGGGTCCCAGGGATCCAGCTCAGCACACCAGGCTGTGTAGCAGCCACTTTGCCTATTGAGCCGTCTCATCAACCCCATCTCTGGCTCTTGATGGTTGGCATATTTTTCTTCTGCCACTAATAACCCAGACTTAACAAAGCACACAAGGCTTAATTGGGTTGGTTTTGACTCATGCTTTTAATGGTTGACAAACATGTCTTAAGGGACCTGAGAAGATAATTTATCATAACTGAAAAAAAAATTCTAGTTCTAAGCCAGGTGGTGGTGGCACATGCCTTTAATCATAGCACTTGGAAGGAAGAGGTGTAGTCGGCTTTTTTTTTCTCTTTGGGGGCCTGTCACCCAAATCCCAAATAAATACATGGAGACTTATTCTTACTTATGAATGCCTGGCTTTAGCTTGGCTTGTTTCTAGCCAGCTTTTTTTTTAACTTAAATTATTCTGTTTGTCTTCTTTTATGTTTTGCCTCTGGGCTTTTTACCTTTCTATATTCTATATGTCTTTCTTTCCTTCTTACTCCGTGGCTGGCTGTGTGGCTGAGTGACTGGTCCCTGGCGTCCTCCTCTCCTCCTTTTCTCCCTCCTTCCTCTTCTCTCAAGCCTAGATTTCTCCTTCTATTTATTCTTTTTGCCTGTCAGCTCTGCCTATCTTTTCTCCTGCCTTGCTATTGGCCATTCATCTCTTTATTAGCCCATCAGGTGTTTTAGACAGGCAAAGTAACACAGCTTTGCAGAGTCAAACAAATGCAACATAAAAGAATGCAACACATCTTTGCATCGTTACACAAATGTTCCACAGCATGAACAAATGTAACACATCTTAAACTATTCCACACTAGTAGGTTCTATGACACCCTGTTTTCACAAAAAGAAAAAAATCCCAAGTCACCTTCACCGATGGCAGTGTATCCACCACCTTCACCGATGGGAACACCGGGTCACAGCAGAGAGGGAACCTCCTGGTGGAATGGGTTTCCTAGACTACCTGAAAGCAGGTTTGGGTTCATAGAAACTAGCAGTCTGCTGAGTTAATACAGTTCACATATTTTACCTAGTAGACAAAGAGATGTGAAGTCAGAACTAAACATGAGCAAAAAGGAGACAAAAGATTGTCCAAAATAATCACAAGAATACATAACCCCATTCTTTTCCCTCATATTTCTTTTCTATAATGCTTGCCTTGTGTGTGCCAAACTGCTAATAAAAAACTGGGCCACATCCCTAACTCCCAATACTTCTCATTGAGATAAATTTGGAAAACAACTGAAGATTTGATAGGTTGAATTTTGTCAAGAGTATGGGTTTTTCAACAGCTGTATTTGGTAATAACCATACATACTAACACAATCCAGAAAAAATGGCTTAACACTTTTGTCTTTGTAGACACAATAGATTTTTAAAGTTAAAATTATAGATATTTTTGTTGCAGTTATTTATAATCATATGCAAAATATTAAAAAATATTTTGAGATAAAAGAAGTTAAGGGGAATATTTGCTGGTAAAGTCACAGCTGTTAGAGAAAAGTTTGTGCATAGTCCTCACAATGATAGCATAATATGAAAAAAGAGACAGGAGAAAAGCTTGTTTATGTACATGGATTTCTTGTTTTTCAGTCATTGATGGCAACAAATTACTAATGTTAGAATCTCATTGAATAGGATACAGCACTTACTTTTATATATAACTATTGTGCACATAAACAAACAGCATGCGTGTATGTGCGGGTGTGTGGGGGTCAGAACACAGCTTTGTTAGTTGGTTCTCCCCTTTACCTGACCTCTGGCAGTACAGTTTAGATCTTCAGGCTCATGGGCGTCTTGTCAGCCCTGAGAACAGGAGCTTTAATGGCGATATATACCATGTTCTGGAAAGCTGTGTCCTTGTCACTTATTTAAACGTAAGACGAGAAATTGTAGATGTCACATTAGAAGTCTGAAGGTTCCGACTTGTCTTTTCCTCTGTTTGCACTTGTTTACAGTGCGGAACCTTCTGGCTGGGAGCCTTAGCCCTGGATGAGAGTGCCGCTGTCTGCAGAGGAGGCACGGCTTCCAGTCTTTGTGCAGTTCACGGGACTCTCCGACGACACGCTGCTCATACCAAGTGTTCAGATGAAGTTCTTGAATTAACGCATTTCACCAAAAGGAGTCACCATTCCTCCCCTGCCACCCCCAGCCTTTAAGTCAGCTTTTGTTCTAACTGAAGACAAACTGGCTGCTGGGTGGAAGGAAGATTTGGGCTTAAAGAACAGTTCATTTGTTATCCCTAAAATAAGAATAAGGAAAAATACTTTGAGAAAAAATTCACAGTTAATCAATATAATTTTTAATTTTTTATTAGTGTGGGTGTTTTCCATATAAACTAAGGCAGCACCAAGCATTCAGAAATGTACTTATGGGTAAAAATAATAGTTGTATCTAAATTTCTAACTTAAGGCCAGTTTCATTTTATGATAATTTTTAAAATGTACAACAAGTTAGAAATCAATACAAACACCGTCAGAGGGACCAGAGTGGCTGGCTCTCCTGTTCATGATCCTAATGTAGAATTCAGTGGAAACCACAGGCACATGTAGCTCACACTTCATACACTGTCTTCATTTAGGACACTGGATGCACAGATATTGCCTAACAATTGTTTATCTGCCATTTGTGCAACAAGGTGACAAAAAGCATATTTGGTGTATATACACTGGTAAATAACATTTTTACAATTTTAAGGAATTATCAACAAGCTTTGATTTTTGTCCTGCGATTGTAATCCATATACGTATATATGACATTTAAATATAATATGCAGCATTTTATTTCGTATTTAATATTATCCAAAGAAATAATATTATATATAGACCCCTTAATGTAATATAACTTAGACAAAAACACGTTTTAAAAACAAAATAAAAACTCTTATAGATTCCATGGTATTTTATCATTGACTTGTGATATTTTTCCTTTGAAGTAAGAAAATATTATCTTGAACTTATCAACTCCATTTATTTAAAAGAACAACTGGATCTGTCTTCTATGCCACAATCTTTATCTTGACAGCATTTCTGTGCACACCAGTTCTAAGCATCATTGTGGAGCACCCCTCTATCCTAGGTCCTATAGTTCTGTATTTGATCCTCAGGTCTGTGTGCTGAGGTAGGAGATGACATCATGTACCTTCAGTGAATGCATCTGAAGGAAGGTGAAAGGCATGCATGAGTCATGAATTCCCTTGTCTTTCTTAACTCTCCATTGGACGGTAAGTTCCATAAAGTGTGTGAACAGTGTCTCACTACAGCTCAGAACATATTACAGAGTGGATCGTGCCTAGGAAGGCTAGGAATAGAAACTTAGACAAAACCTTTTCTTGGATGCCCAGACAGCAGACAATAATGAGGTGCAACAGTTATGTGGCCAGACCAAGAAATCTAGTCGTACTTCAGACAAGGTGAGAGAAAAATCACCTTTGTAAAGACTGTAGAGTATGAAAATAGTGTTACAAAAATGATACCTGAAAATTTAACATTCAAAATTACATCTAATTTTCCTGGAAATTAATGTAAGTAGTGGCAGCTTTGTGATTTACCATTGAAGGCCAGTAGTTTTTTTTTTTTTTGAGTATGTTAACTAGTACATTGGTCACCATCATTTAAAGCTTTATTCACTTTCTGTTTTCCTCAGCACATGAATAGGGTTGATCATTGATACTGATGGCTCTGCATCCTCACATGGAGTTTTAAATTACTCTGCAATGAGCATGCATGGATGTTTTTCTCAGCATTATTCTCTAAACAATAGAGCATAGTGACAATTTGCATGTGTTCACATTGTCTATTAGGAAATTTAGAGATGATTTAGGATCTATGGAGGATGCTTCACTTTCTCTAAGTCCTTGAGCATCTGTTGGTCTTGAGATGTGCAGTGTGAATGGGGAATGCCCATCTTAGCCAGGGTACAATGTAGGATACTTACATTTCTGAGACAGAAAACTTGAGGATTGGAATATCTTGAATTTGAGGTCAGTTAAAAATAACTAGTTATAACTTAAAAGTGATCTTTGGGATTCCTTTGAAAAACTTCGCTACTTTATTCTCTCAGAGAAGGGGCAGGGACCATGATTTGGTAGAAAGCACATCCATCCATGTAAAAATATTCAGCCCTTCATCACTTATTGGAACCATGAGCTTCCAGAGGCTCAGCATTCTGAATGCAGTAGAGGATTAGAGCCATGCCTCGCACGGACAGAGCCTAGCAAAAAGTCTCCACAGCTTAAACTTACTTTTGGTTGGCTCCTGAAATTTCAAGTTAAAAAAAAAAGTCACCCAAATTGTCCACAAAGGAGTAAAAAAAAAAAATCAAAGTAAAAAAAAATAGAAATAATTTCCTGTTGGTTTGGACTGCATGTATGTGAACAAGTCTGACCAAGAATAAGCAAACAAAACACAAGAAAGAGTCAAGCATGGTGGCACTCACCTGTAATTCCACACCCTGGAGGCAGAGGCAGGAGGATTAACACAAGTTGGAGGACAGCCTGGTCTACACAGGGGTTCCAGATCACTGATCACTACACAAACCCTTTCTTAAACAAATAGAGAGATGGGTTGGGGAGAGGGAAGGAGGGAGGGAGGAAGGAAGAGAGACAGGAAGGAGGAAAAGAAATGTGTTCAGTGAGGTTTTCCATGTGTCAGGAGTACGTTTTTGACAGGTGCTTTTCACTGGGTGGGTTTGGTGGCACAGGTCTGTAATCCTGGCACTTGGGAAGTGGGGACAGGAGTTCAAGAGCCCAGCCTGGGCTGCGTGAAACATTGACTTATCCCTCCCCCAGATGAAAAAATTAATAGTTTTCTGCCAACATACATCTGTCTGTCCAGCCAGCCAGCCAGCCAGCCAGCCATCATTCATCCATCCATGAGTGATTGATCTGCTCTACTTTGTAGGGAAAACAGCTTGGAGACATTTTGGTTGCCTGTGTGTCCCTACCTGTAATTAGGGACAGTATTTCCAATCTGTCCACACACGTGAGGGCACAGTGGATGTTAGTGCCATCAAGAGGGTAGTTTATAAAGGACCTGTGCATGGTAAAGACAGAGACAAAGTTGAAAAGGAATGACTATTGCGAGCCAGGAAGCCCAGTTGGTGTTTCCAGAGAAATTAAAGAGGGTTTTTTATTAGGTCTGAAAATCAACTTCTTCTGACAAATCTTAATTAAAAATTTTTTTTAAACAAATAGAGCAACCTGTTATTCCAAACTTCCCTGTGAGATTGATCCAATTTATTTAGAGTTTGGATACAAAATGCCTGACTCCTGATGGTTTAAGTGTGTCTTATAACACCTCAGACAAAAACGCTAGTGGGCAAATAAAATAAAACAAGTAAAAGTACAGCACAAAGGACTGAAGAGGTGAGGAACTAACACGGTTTAGACACTAATATTAACTGATAATCTAGGCTCTGCAGCTAGGAAAGATGAGTGTTAATTACAAAATACATCAAAGAAACTAAAATGTTTTCTCTTACTATAGGAAGATTTTGGTAGCTATAAAATAGTTTTTCATCATAAATATAGTTTAATATACTCAGCTATTCTATATAAAATATGGAAAAATAATTTTAAGCAAAACACAAACGCTAATACAGTGAGAGAGGCCGAGGAAGGATAACAGTAATGTCAGTTGCACACGAGCCTTGCGGACACAGCCATGTCCTTCAGCGTCAGACCTGTGACTAAGAAAATTCCAATTTAATCATGTTTAAATATATAGATATCACTTGCAGCTTCAGTAGTCACACGCTTCAAAAAGCAGTGATGTGTTATATTAAAAGCACTTCAATTTCAGTTTAAAAAAAACGAACAGGGCTAGGAAGATCATAACACACTTTCCCTGTAGAGTATCAAAATAACAACAGCCCTGTTGGTTTACTTTATTAGGAGTTTTACCGTCAAAAAATAGATTCTCTAAGTTAAAAAAATATACTTTCTTTGGTAATATTTGTTGACATTTCTGATCAGTCTACAAATCCTTCAAAGGATATAAAACAAAACTCGTGGGTGTAGGCGTACACTCTTGAAGGGATTGGTTAAGAGGGAACACGTGGTCCCCTGTCCTCTGTCCCTGGGCTTTAGACAGGTCACCCTCAGGCAGTCTCTGAAGCCCCCAGGAATTGCATTTGTACAGCAGCTTTGGGTGGTGGGGCCGAACCACTTTTCTTCCGGAATTCTGCAGCGATTTCCTCAAAAGACTTTCCTTTGGTCTCTGGAACTTTAAAAAATGTAAACAGGGTGAAGGCCAGGACGACCCCAGCGAAGAGGAAGAACACGTAAGGCCCGCAGAAATCCTGCAAGGAGAGCAAACAGATGTGGTCAGCAGCTGCACGGCCTGCCGGGTCCTCGGGGCATGCACAGTGTGGGCGCTTACCGCGATGTACTGGAAGCAGAGAGCGATAATGAAATTGCAAAACCAGTTGCTGAAGGCGGCCAGGGCCAGAGCAGTGGGGCGGGGTCCTTGGCTGAAAAATTCAGCAACCATGAACCAAGGGATCGGACCTGGTCCAATCTCAAAGAAACCGACGAAGAGGAAAATGGCTGCCATGCTCACGTAACTCATCCAGGAGAATTTATCCTGAAGACGAAGGGAAAGTTGTAAGCGGGACAGGCGGCCGTCGGCTGCAGCCTTCCTGAGTCTAGCAGCTTCTGAGTTCTCTCAGGCTGAGCGCAGAGCTGGGGGCAGCTCTCTAACCTTAAGTGTTTATTTTTTATCAAGTTCAAGTTACTCTGGTTGAAACAAGTTAGTCTAACCCAAATCTTGCTTCTGTATTTGGAGCCCCTGCCCAGCCAATCTCTTGCATTAGGGCTTTTTGAATTTTGTTCCATAGTTAATCTTTCCCTGTGACAATCAAGAAGACCCAGAATCCTATGATCTTCCTACCAAGATGGCCAGACAGGTTTGACTCGCTGTGAAGGGCAGGGTTAAGACGCTGGGGCAGGAGGGAGGTTCAGGGACCTGCCCATGGTTATACCCGCAGGCAGCCACCCACCCATGCAGCAATTCTGCTGCCCTGGACAGGAAGTGGCATGCTGGCACTCCAGTCTCTAACTCCAAGAACATGGTTCCCCTTTCCCTTGCCTTTCTCCTCTTTGTTTACTTCATAAGTCAGTCTCAAGCACTTGTTACGTGTAGAGCTCTCTAACCTGGAGGCCAGAGATGTTTGCCTGTGTCCAGGGAGCAAACTCACCAGCTGCACAAGGCCCACAGACATGAAGATGGCGCAGAAAAACATCCCAACCATTCCAGCTAGAAACAGGGACCTCCGCCCGGCCTTCTCCACCAGCAGTACCTAGGGAAGTTAACGTATCATCTCAGTATCCTGTGCCAAGCGATGCTGTCTCTGTACTTGTACACTTTCCCAGTAAGGAGCTTGTCTTATTGTATGTAGTGGGGTGGAGACGGGCTGTGACCCCATTTTACAGATGTGCAACTTGTGTGTGATGACGGTGCTAGCCTCAGCAGACAGTGGTAGTTAAACATGGGCTTCATTTGACCACATTGACTTGAGAAGTTCCCAACACTCTGGGGCCGTCCCTTTGAATACAGGAGTGAGAGGCTGTACATCCTGGTGCCTCACAGGACTATCTCTACAGTGAAGCTGTGAAAGATGTACATTTATCAGGGCTGGGGTGGTAGCTCAGGGGCAGCTTACTTGCCTCGTATACACAGGCCCTGGATTCAAGGAGAAGAACTGTTAAAAAGGAAACGGTGACCAGGTTTCTCACTTGCTCATTTAATCATTACCAGGTTTCATGTGCCACAGACATCTGAGACAGTACAGCTGTTCAGATGTCAACCATTCTCATCCAGCTTCTCAGTGTTGAGTGAAGTCAGGTTATGACTGGTTACCTGAGGATGTACAGTGAATGTGATCACTGCACCAAAACAATGAGCTCTGTGTTTCCCTGGTGTGCTTACACATACCTGTGGTGGGAGTAAACTGCTGTGTATTTGGAAAGAGAAGACATCACAGCAAGATGTTACAGTGCTTCTTCATGGTGACCGAGGAGACCTATCATCAGTCTTTGAGTTATGAATCTTTGCATCAGTAAGATTGACTATTAGCCAAGATCAACATTTTTTGACCAGAGCTGACCCTTGAGATCTTGTCAACACTGGCCACACACACACACACACACACACACACACACACCCCATAATTTCCCATCTCGGTGAGCGAACTGGCCATGCTCATCAATCTAAGTGAGTCAACAGCAAAGCAACACCCAGAGCAGGCTGAGCTCTGTGTCTGCAGACATCTGTGGAGCATTTCATTTGTTTTCACCTGCCGTGAAAGCCCTTGTCTCAGAGGCACACTCAGACCTGTGTTTCAGATCACTCTAGAAAGGATGACAAGCCGAGCGCCTACCTTTCCTTACTAAGAAGTAAGCGAGAAAAACATTCCTATATATTTCTTAAAAATTATTTCATTTTACATATGTGGTGCTTTATGTGCTTGTATGTCTGCACATCATATTCCCACAGTGCCTGTAGGCAGAAGTGGGCCATCAAATCCCCTGGAACTGGAGTTAAAGGTGGTTGTGAACTAAGAAGATGGGCGGGTGCTGGGAATTGAACTCAGGCCCTCTGGAAGAGCACCCAGTGCTTTTAACCACTGGGCCATCTCTCCAGCCCTCATACATTTTTGGCTCTTTCAAAGCTAGAGGAATGACACATGATGTTGACATAGTATTATCAGGATATGAGAAACAGGAATATTTCTGCAGGAAATTTCTTCTGTCTATGAAAAATATTAACTGGATAATAAAAGCTAAAAAAGTGTGTGTTGAAAATTGAGTTGCATTCTCTCCTGGAGGCTAGGTGACACTCAAATGCACATGAGCAGTGGAGAAGCAGGGCCCAGCACTGGGACTTCTGCTGGACCACAGCCCTCACTTCTGCCCAGTCTGCACACCCCTCGGGCCCTGGTGCCTTGCTGGAGCTATGCAGCTACTGCTTTGCTCCGAGAGCCATCCAGCCCCTCAGTACCCCACCTTTCTTCCTGTTTTGTGCTTTTCTCAAGATTGTAAGCACCCTTCCATCAGCTCATCACTATGGATGAAAGCATAGAGCCTGGACATCATTCACAGTATAGCTGGGAATGTCTTTGTTTCTCAAGCACTCAGAAAAAATGGGCTAGATGATTTATGTTGCTCCTGGGTTAGTGGAAAAAAAAATCCATGAGTGCTGATTCTTTCTGCACAACTTGTTTTCAAGTTCAGGGAGACAAAACTAATCTCCTTTGTTGTGCTTTGTCATGGTTTGGTTTACTACAATGTCTTGTGTGGAGCCTTGCTGTACATGGACTTGAGATCCACCTGCCTCGGCCTCCTGAGTGCTACGATCACAAGTGTCTACCACCACTATTTGGAAAACCTAAGTCAAATACTTCAATGCTTTCTGTAATTGTGGAGTTCTAATGAAGTGATTAGAACTGATTTTCTTTGTGTGTCAGCCATCTACTTTAAGACTTTTGTAAAAGAAAAGAATGAACACAAAATGCTCCATATTCAAAATAATTAAGATGCATATTATGTTTATAATTTATAATAATTATTGATTAAACTGCTCCTCCATTCAGTGAGTTTGGGTACAGAGGGAAGAAACAAAATTCTGCACAATTTTTTCTTTGTTTTTTTTTTTTCCTCAGAATTTGAGTTACCCAACCTTAACAACATGATGCTTTATATAGCAAATCCTATTTTAAGCAACATGTTTTAATAATAATGTCCATTTTGTAGAAAATACCATTTTCAGGAGAAAAAAGGACAAAGAGTCCCTTGGACTGTGCCCAGTAACGGCCTTTACCGATTGCAGCAGCCTTTGGCTTGGATGGTGCTGTCTCTGGAGTGGAGAGTGTAGAAACACAGTATTCTGTTTGGTTTGCGCTCTTTTTGCTCTCCAAGGTCCAGCACTCTGTGACAAAGTCTGGGGAGCCAGGCTGTAATTTATTGACCACCCCAAGGTAATAGTTGAAGTTGTATACAAACAATAAGAAACCAAGTGGCAAAATGAGCTGAGTATAGTATTCCAACCAACGTTACATGCCTTTAATCCCAGCACTTGGGAGGCAGAGGCAGGCAGATCTCTGTGAGTTCGAGGCCAGCCTGGGCTACCAAGTGAGTTCAGGAAAGGCGCAAAGCTACACAGAGAAACCCTGTCTCGAAAAACCAAAAAAAAAAAAAAAAAAAAAAAAAACCAACTCAAAAGTGTTTTGAATATGTTGTATTCAAAGGTAAGAATCAGTCAAGTTAGTTTCATTTTGAGTGAATTTCATTAGTTGAGAAGTATAAAGACTTCTTATTATGTCAAAATATCAAACTAGTCCTTGGCTTTAAAAAAGTAAATAACTTCTTTCTTTTGTTGGAATAGGGAAGGCAATGAAATTTCATATTTTACTACATATTGGAATGTATCACTAGGAGCTATTTACTTGTGAACTGCCTGGAAGTTCTGCCCAGTGATCTAACATCATAGGAATTTGCCAAGTTTGTTTAATTCTGTTTACAAGCTTAGTTATCTATTAGCTTTTTAAATGTTTTCCCCAGGATACCAGGATGAACTATCTCCACCAGTCAGGGAGAGGCTAGGGAATTGCCCAATGTTGCTGTAATGGCAAGCTGTCAGCCGGCCCTGAGGTGTTTAAAGAGAGAAGAACCAGAACCTAGAGTCTCATAGAGAGAGAAAGTCTTGCCAGTGAGTTATTAACTCACCAAATGAATGAATGACTGGCACCCTCCACAGTGGGAGAGCCAGTGACTCACCATCCCAGCCAGCCTCATCTTAGAGCTGGTGCATGCACAGGACTTTCCCCATTGTTCACTTCTCTGTTCGCACACAATGCACGTGGACAAAGTTGCTGATACTGTAATCATAAGTCACCCTGCCACCTGCACTCCTGGGCCAAGAACGAGCCCAGTGCTCGTCAGGCTAGCGACTTACAGAGATAGCAGTGAAGATCATGTTGATGGCACCCACGCCTATGGTGGCATACACAGGCTGGCTGACCCCAGCTGTCTGGAAAATGCTGGTTGAGTAGTAAAATATCTGCAAAGTAAGAACAGGCCAGGCTTAAGGGGAGCCTCCAGCTGAGGTCCCCAAAGCAAGGCGTGTGGCTGTTTATTTTTAGTTTTTGTGGAACCATGCTCTCTAGAATCCTCTCAAGTTTACCCCCACCCTCTCCTCAGACAAGTCTCCTTCAGTGTTTAAAGCTCCTGGTTGCTTCAAAGTTCTTGGCTTTAGCTGAAAACTCCACTACTTCATTTCCTTTATTTGCTTAATTTCTAAACTTTTTGTTAATGTATAACCGCATAACATGTACACACAAGCGAACAGCTCCATTGTGTTAAAAACTGATAACAACCATGTAAAGAGAACCCAGGTAAAG